>NW_028086425.1:0-943 GCF_014824575.4 Sturnira hondurensis
CCACTGAGTAGCTATAGAAACAGAAGTTAGCCAGTTACCCCTGGAGTCTGGTTTCAAGGTCCCATGGCCACAGCACCACCCAGCAGTACAGAACCACCTGCTTCTTCACATAAAGCTGTTCCTGCTGCTGCCCACCCATTAGTAAACACAATAGCATAAAAATGGCTCCATCTCCCTTCCAGCTCCTCAATTATGAACCAGTGTAATTCATAAACTGCATCAATTTACCCCTGAATCCTCAATCACTGGTGATAGGAATAGGAAAAAAGTAGCGTTTTGCCATTCAGTTCCTCTGATACAAAACACACACACACACTCACACACACACGCACAGAAGAATAGGTGGCCACGTGCCAAAGACAATACCTTATTTATATATCTGAGGCCACATGAAGGCAGTGTCACCCCAGTGACTGATTCTACCTCATTAAGTGTCAATTCTCTCTGTGATGTCATAAAAATGTGTTTGCTTTTATTTCTCAAAATTCGAAAAAAAGAGCTAGGAAAATGTTTGAAATTTTCTATGTGATGATGGTAATATGAGGTTTTTTTTTGTTTGTTTCGAAGATGCAACTTTTGGCCTCTGGATCCTTGCAGAATGAGGGCAGGTCACCAGAAAGACCAAGTTCTGATCAGAATCTTGGGGTTTTCACCTGTCACTGTAAGAAATGCTTCAACCTGAAGAGAATTTTTGAGAGTGTATTTGAGGCAGAAGTGACCGTAATTGCTCTGAAGAAAAATCTCAATGAATTAAGAAGATGTTCTGAAGAATGACAATTTTTCTTCTCATTTTATACAAAACTGTCAAAGCCATAACCCTGAGAAGTTAAAAAAAATCCATTGATAACGCATTAGGGATGTGGGGAAAAGAAAATTTCAGAAATCTTTGACATTGTGTGAAAAGTAAAACAGACTCATACAAATACTAGGTTTGTTGGTATAG
>NW_028086426.1:0-747 GCF_014824575.4 Sturnira hondurensis
GGGGGGGGGGGGGCGTTGGAGTCTTCTCCGAGCTCGCTCCGGGTGGTTGAGGTGAGGTTGTATTGTCAGTCGTGCTAGCCATCTCCGTAGCCGGTTCATCTTGCTTCTGGGCATGTCAGACACAGCGTTCAGGAAGCCAACGAGGGGCTTCTGCGTCTGTTGGAAAAACACAAACACGCCCTCTGCCCCAAACTAAAACTGGGTCAGGTCCATGACGAGACCCATCTATGGGGTCTCTCCAATAAACCAACGGGTAATGCCGCATACGCAGCCCCCAATGCCGATCAGCTGAGGAGCGTCCCTCTACATCCAAAGTTAAAAAGTTAAGAACAAATAAGGAATGTGACACTAACAGTTTAGGAGAATGAGGATCATACCATCTCCCCCCTTTTAATTTAGAGAACTGATGTTTGAGGGAAAGATGAGTATGTTCAATAATACCTTGTCCTTGTGGGTTGTGAGGTATACCTGTTTTATGTAGAATCTGGAATGAAGCACAGAAAGAAGCAAAACTTTTGCTGAATAGGGACTTGAACCCTGGACCCTCAGATTAAAAGTCTGATGCTCTACCGACTGAGCTATCCGGGCTCGTAATCTTGCCACTGCTGGCCTTGGTTCTGCTGTTGGATAACAGGGAAAATATGAGGAGTAGAGGAAAATCCTTCTATGGATTCGCCCTCATGAAATGCCCGCCACATCGCCAACTGTAAGGGGGATGCACTTACATCATTAGGAGGCGGACCTGGG
>NW_028086427.1:0-1110 GCF_014824575.4 Sturnira hondurensis
AGACCAGCGGCAGCCATTAGCCGGCGCGTAAAGACCTCGGAGCTGCGGCTGCTGCAGCGGTCAGAGCCCAGAGGCTTCCTTCCGTCTGTGCCCAGCAACAGGGGCGTCAGCCACGGAGAACTCATCGGGAGCCCGACAACCCTGAGAAAAGTCAAGGGCAGTGGTAGCGGTGGTGGCGGGGGCCGGACAGCAGCCATTGGCCGGCGCATAAAGACCTTGGAGCCTTGGCTGCCTCAGCGGTCGGGACCCAGAGGCTTCCGCCTGCGCCCAGCGACAGGGGTGTCTGACACAGAGGACTCATTGGGACCCCGGCACCTGTGAGTAAAGACAAAAGCAGCAGCGGCAGGGCCAGCTGCCCTCAGGAGCCAGGCACCCCAGAGTAAAGTCAAAAGCAGCATCAGCGGGACCAGCAGCCATTGGCCGGTGTGTAAAGACCTTGGAGCTGCTGCTGCCGCAGCTTCCAGGGCCCAGAGGCTTCTGTCTATGGCCAGTGTTGGGGCGTCTGCCACAGAGGACTCAGTGGGAGCCCAGCAACTGTGAGTAAAGACAAAAGCGGCAGTGGCAGGACCGGCTGCCCTGGGCCAGCACAAAACGCCTCAGAGCCGCCGCTGCTGCTGTGTTAGGGGTGTAGAGGCTTCCTTCTGTGGCCAGTGCCACGGAGGACTCGTAGGGAGCCCAGCACCCGGTGGAGCATTGGGCCAGCTGTGGGGTCCCTGGAAGAGCTGGCTCCCTCCCTCACCATCTAGGTGGGGCTGGGTGGCAGAGACCTGTCTGCCTAGGTGTGCAGGGAGGGTGGCAAGGACAGGGGGCCGTGTTCAGTTGCGATCTCTATGGTTGCCAGCCCACCAGCCTGCCAGCCCAGGAAATTTGAGAGGAGCATTGTCCTAACCAGTCAGGTTGGGGATTGGGCTGGGCTGAGAGGCACGCTTTCTGGAGAAGTTTTTACCGGAAAGTGGACTGAGGTGTTCCCCCATGAAGGCGGCTTGACTTGCTTCTCACCCAGCCACAGGACAGTACCAGATCCCGTGGGACCAAGGCAGTCTGTCAGGTGGGTGGGGGCCCGCACCCCAGTCTGGTAGCCTGGCTGGTGGGCGGGTGTGCGCCTGGGCC
>NW_028086428.1:0-672 GCF_014824575.4 Sturnira hondurensis
GATAGGAAATTAACCAGCCAAAACGGCGTTTAATAATTATATTAATAACACCGACTTCTCTCTGTGCTAGGCAGTTTACATGCATTAACTTACGCGATTCAGGTTTATTGAAACAATTGGATGGTTTTAAATGTAAACAAAAAAGAGGCATCCAAACAATCACAAACCTGAAGGTGGTGACCGAGGGTGTCCCTTTCGCTCCTCGTCCAGTGCCCATGCTTCTGCTGTTGACGGTCCCCGAGCCCCGGGCCCGGAGACTCCTGCCTGTGCCGGCGGCACTGGCCATGCTCCCCAGCCTGCCCGGCCGCGCCCTGTAAGCTCCCCCTGCCCTGGAGGCCTGAGTGGTGGAGCCCCAGTAGCTGCAGCCCAGGCCCTAGGCCTCCCGTGTCACGGGGCTCAGCTCGGTGTCTTCTCGGGAAGCCCTCCCATGCCAGGTCCCCCAGACCGTGCCACACGGTCCCCGGGACACAGGGTCACAAAGGGGTGCTTTTCTGATTCTTTCCTCCACTTCCTCTCCAGGCCCCAGGTTTCTGAAGGCAAGGGTCCGGTTTTGCACCCAGTCTGCAGGGCGGGCCTGGTACAGGGCGGTTGCTCTAACGCGTGCTCTGCGGAAGGGGCTACTGGGACCCTGGTCAGGACGCCTGCCCGCCCCCCACCTCCCCTCCTCCTTCC
>NW_028086429.1:0-1567 GCF_014824575.4 Sturnira hondurensis
ATGAGGGCAAACACATTTTGTATAGGATTTTGAGGCTGCGATGCTGGTTGAAACTTGCTTTAAATGGGGCTGGTAACAATGTCAGTTCAGCCCTCCATCCTCTCTCACCACCATACCCTACCTCATCACCTGGCTCTGGTCTCACATACTTGCCTTTACATCATTTTAAACCATTTTGTTAGAATCCATTGTGACAGCTGTCATACCAGCTTACATTAAAGAAATCTCATCACAACTGGAGAATGTGTGTGTGGCCATTTTCACACTGAAGATGGAAGAACATAAGCAACGTTTTCAGCCCCTTAGACTTTGTCATTTCAAGAAAGATACAAGTGCAAGTGTAAGGCAAAGAAAGATTTTTTTCTTGTGTATGAAGACATTGCTGTGAGTGATGGAATGTGTCACAAGTGTATTTTCAAGTTTCATTCTGGAGATTTCTGGTGTGCAGTTGCCCCATGGGTCCTACAGACCAGTTGCAGTGGAGAGCCATCCAGGGTAGATGTTTACTGAAGACAGACTATGGTATGGCTCGCTGGAGACAGGCAACATACTCAAAGTATCCTAACCAAGCATTGAAAATAATTAGCACCAGCACAGTTAGGTTAGTCGCCCTGATGTTTAAGTTCCACAGAAATTAGGTGGGTACAAGGAGGGGACCTATCTTGAACACATATCCTCCTGTGGTTCTCTACTGAAACGTAAGGAAAACATTTTGTTTTCAGAATAAATTGTGAGGGATGACGAATGGTTTATGTGTTAGAATAATGTGGAATGGGAGAGACTGAGGGTCAGCAAAGGAACCAACACCATGTCCCTCCAAAGGGTGGTCTTCTTCTGAGAGAGGTGATGTTTCCCTTGTGGTGGTTCTGGAGGGGGTCCTGCAGAAGGAGTTCCTTGTAGAAAGCCGGCAGGTGACTTGCAACAAGCACTGCTCCCTGTCAGACCAACTGAAAGCACCGCCTGAGGGCAAGAGTCTGGAATTTGTCAGCAGAAGACACGTAAGCTTCATGGTAAGGTGAGAATGCATGTTACTCTTTGGTGACCAGTGAAAAAAGGTCCAGCCAGTCTGGGCAGTCCTGATTCACCCACAGTGCTCAAAAGACCTTGCACCTCCGCATGGCCAATTACTTTGGTCTGTCTGAATTTCTCGTATTGGAGAGAAATTTCCATTCCCTGGAAGATTGCAGAAGCCACCTGGAAGAGCTCTCTACTCCAAAAGATAACAAAGTTGTGGGACCACGGAATGGTGAAATTACCTGAAAGGTGGCAGAAGGCAGTGGAACAAAAACGGTGATGACCTTGTGCAGGCACCGTGTTTGAGGGAAAATGTAAAGTGTGCCTGTCATTGCATCTCACAGTAAAAAGTGAAGGAACCTTTCAGCCATGCCATTTGTGGGATGTAAGTTCCAAGTGTCAGTCTCTGCTGTCATCTTTTGGCTATTTTTGGGAATGACACCTTAGTGCAGGTCAGCAGGAAAAGTGTTTAATTGTAGTGGAATATCAATGGCTTTGAAGGTAGTGGTATTTACAAGTGCATTCCAAAGCGTGTAAATGTCAGCACGGTACA
>NW_028086430.1:0-718 GCF_014824575.4 Sturnira hondurensis
TTTAGACAGATCATACTCATTTTTTCTTTCTTTCTTACCCCTTCCACCAGTAATAATCTTTGTTTGTTTGTTACTAATACTCTTGTGGTAGGTATTCATCTTCAATTTCGATCCAATTTTTTCTAGTTTTTTTAAAATCTCCCATTATATTTTTCCATTTTCTCGCTGCATGTTGGTTTTTTCATTCCCATTTTTATTAATGGTGTAAATGTTGATTACTTTCTTTCTTCACCTTGTTTCTATTCCCTACTCTTATATTTCTCCGGTCTACCTTCTCATGATCATTTTTGTTTCCATTAGTCACCTCATGTTCACTTTTTCTAATAATAGTCTTACTGCATTTCCACTTTTATCAATATTTGCTCATTTGTTGTTGATAGTATGGTTATGTGGGGGGGTTATATTTGCAGGTGTGGGTTTGTTTTCTTCTCGCAGCATTTGTAAAACAACATACAAGATGTGGGGGGCAGTGTGACTTTCAGTCAATTGGCCAGATGCAAGAACCCACTAAAAGTGACCTAAGAATGACCAAAAGTGATTTACAAGTGACCCCCACATAAAAGGCTTAAAGGCCATCCTAAGAGCATTCAATTCAGGAGATCAAGGAGCCAGCACCACTGAGTTTCCAATCTTCTCCCACAGAATGTCAGCACTGAAGATGGGGAATCAGAGCAGATGAAATCTAATATGTGGGTGAGGGTTCACCTGCAAGCCACAC
>NW_028086431.1:0-67822 GCF_014824575.4 Sturnira hondurensis
ATGCACCCCAATGTTCATAGCAGCACAATTCACGATAGCCAAGAGTTGGAAGTAACCTAGATGCCCATCAGTAAATGACTGGATCAAAAAACTATGGTACATTTACACAACGGAATTCTATGCTGCAGAAAGGAAGAAGGAACTACTACCTTTTGCAACATCATGGATGGAACTGGAAAGCATTATGCTGAGCAAAATAAGCCAGGCGGGGAAAGACAAATATCATATGATCTCACTGTTAACAGGAATCTAAACAAACCAAACAAGCAAGCAAAATACGACCAATGACACTCAAATATGGAACAGGCTGACAGGGTCCAGAGGGGAGAGGGGAGAGAATCATAGGGGAAAAGGGAATGGACTCACATGAACAAGTATAAAGGACACATGGACAATAACTAAGGGTGGGGGGTGGAAAGGGGAGGGAGGTGGGGAGCATGGGGAGGGCGGTGGGCAGGGTTGGGAATATAAGACAGAAACCTGTACTTGAACAAGAATTAAATAAAAATTATATTAAAAAATAAAAATTAAAAAAAATAAAAAAGAAGGATTAACAGTATTTAAATGGACTAATTTGGTCATTTTACCACCTATGGGAATCATGTATCCTACAAAAAGGAGCTTTTATCACTGATTGCTTTTATATTTCCGCAATCCTTACAATTAATCTGGATTCAATTTTTTTTTCTGGGCTGATCTCTGGGAGCCTTTCTGTCTTGCCTCTTGACCCTTTCTAGAAACAGCCTAGGAAATTCCTCAGTGCTGGAAACAGAACAGGTTTTACCTCTCAGCTCCAACACTAGCTGTGTGACCTTGGGTAAGTTACTTAACCTTTCTGTAAGGATCGAAGTGGTGCTATAATACATTGATTCTAATGTACATGATTTTTTTATTTTAGCATCTTTGAAATTAAGATGATATTGCTACTACTAATGTTATGGTTAAATTTGTAGCTTTTTAAAAATGGTGTGTGAAGCCCTGGATTCTAAAAATGCTGTACTAATTTCTAACTTGCAGAGCTCCTTCAAAGATTATATAGAATAAAGCAAGCATGAGGCTTGGCACATGGTATGTATTCAAAGACTCTTGCACCCTGCATTGTTACTAGAACCAGTACCTGGCTGGGTCATAGGCTTCTGACTTCCCTTACTTGGCAGTTGGTACATTCCCTAGGCAAGTCTAGCCAGGTGAACAAGTGTGGGAAGATCAGCTTGGCACAGTGTCTAGTATTGAAGTTGTGATTGTCATCAAGCCCTAGAACCCTTTCTGGTAGCATCTTGCCCTTCATCCCTGCCCCATTAATACCATTAGCTCCATCTTACCTCTGCTGTTATAGAATTACAAAGGTAGGGAAATGTACTAGGTGAGCTCTTATAGCATCATCCCAAACTCTCCCTGTCTCATCCCAAAATACTTCCTCTTAATCTAGAAGCTTGTTAGTCAAAGGGCTCTTCCAAGGCCATCAGAATGAGAGCCTGCATGGCCTGAAGCCAAATTCACATTCCCCAAGGCCCCCCACATACATCTATTTGGGATGCTGATAATTGCATGCCTTTGAAATTCAAGGACACCAACTCTGTTCGAGCCTGGAAGAAAAAAGAAGAAACAGGCACCTGAGGATTGCATTTCTTTCCCAGCATTTCCTTGGCTTTCTTACTGTCTCCTGCAGGTAAACTAGGCTAGGTTGCAGTCCAGTCTCCATCATTCCCCTTAGTGTTAGGATGCAGCGTCAGGCTCTATGAGGCTGCCTTTCTTAGGTACCCACCTTTAACATGTACCTAGATGTCCTTTTCTGTCTCCTACTGGATCCCAGCAGTCCAAGGAACTCTCGGGATCACAGTGAGAAGGAAGAAAGGACAGGATGGACTGGACTGGCCTTTATCTCTGGTCGTTTCTCACAATTTGCCTCCCAAGTCATTCCAAAATATCGAATCTGAGTGAACTACCAATTGACAGTGCACAACACCCAGGATACTGCACCATGGCCAGAGTGAGGTTAGAAATTTATAACTGTGAGCAATTATGGAAACTGTCTTCAGGAAAATGACTAGGTTTATACCATTTGACCTTGGGAAGATAAAATCAGGCCTAGCAAAACAAAAACAAAGGTCAATGATCAATATAGCAAATGTAGGGTTTGAAATCCAAAGAGCATCTTGGGGCCTCATTATATACCTGCCTTGTCTCCCTGTCCAGGAGGCATGAGGTTCAGTGGAAGGGTGATATCTCCATCCAGCCTATCAACCAACTCAGAATCTTCTGCTCATCCTAGACCCTGCTCAACACCTCCTGGCCCTGGTTCCCCTGCAATGTCAATTTGGCCTCTTTTTGGATCTCTGCTCAGAGCCCCATATGTTGAGACCTTCTTTGTCTCCTGCCACAGCCTCCTTTCTGTTCTTTCTCCATTCAATACCTCATCCACCCCCATCCCAGCCATGATTCTAGATTATCCTAGAAAAAAAAAACAGAAATCTCATCACATCTCCCTGCATAAATACTATCACCGAATAATAATAGCAAAATATTTATTATTATTACAGTTGGATGGGTTTTATTTTGTTATTGTCATTATAGTCGTGTATGTTTGAAATTGTTTTTTTTTATTTAATTATTGTTCAAGTACAGTTTTCCGTCCTCCACTCCCATCCCAGCCCATCCTCCCCAGTGCTCCCCACCTCCCTCCCATTTCCACCCCCCTTAGTTGTTGTCCATGTGTCCTTTATACTAGTTCCTGTAAATCCTTCCCCCTTTTCCCCTGAAATTCCCTCCCCTCTCCCCTCTGGTCACTGTCTGCCTGTTCTCTATTTCAGTGTCTTTGGTTATATTTTGCTTGCTTCTTTGTTTTGTTGTTTAGCTTCCTGGTAAAGGTGAGATCATATGGTATTTGTCTTTCACTGCCTGGCTTATTTCACTCAGCATAATGCTTTCCAGTTCCATCCATGCTGTTGCAAAGGGTAGGAGCTCCTTCTTTCTTTCTGCGGCATAGAATTTCATTGTGTATATGTACCATAGATTTTGGATCCATTCACTTACTGATGGGCACCTAGGTTGCTTCCAGCACTTGGCTATTGCAAATTGTGCTGCTATAAACATTGGGGCACATAGGTTCTTTGGGATTGGTGTTTCAGGGTTCTTAGGATATAATCCTAGTAGTGGAATTGCTGGGTCAAAAGACAGGTCTGTTTTTAGTTTTCTGAGAAAATTCCATACTGTTTTCCATAGTGGTACCAGTCTGCAATCCCACCAACAATGGATTAGGGTCCCCTTTTCTCCACAACCTCTCCAACACTTGTTGTTTGTTGCTTTGTTTATTAAATTGTTTATAATAGAACAAATCCTCAATTGGTCCTCCAGAGGTTTCAGGATAAAGTCCAAAGTCCAAAGTCCCAAGACTGGCATTCAAAGCTAGTCAGGATCTTCCTTTACCCCCTCTTCCCAGCTCACCTGCTAGCACTCACCCTGCTACAACCTCTCTTGGTACCCAGGTCTTTCCTGCAGCCCTGCTTGCCCATGCATCTCCTTGCAGAACACACTTTCCCTTTCCTCCTGCGTAGAAAACATACTTTTAGAAACCAGACACAAGTGACCCCTTGTCTGGAACACTTTCCTAGACTTCACCCTCCCTTCTGAGGGAGGAGAAGCTTATGCCCTGGTGCCTGCCCAGGTGTTATACAGAAAAAACACCTGAAATATGTTGGGGAGAGACAAGAATGTCTTGGTTAGTATTTCAGGTGCAACATTTCCTTGAACTTGGGCAAGTAGGGTAATCTCTCCTGGCTTCTGCTTCTGTCTCTATAAAATGAAAATAATAGCAGTACTTACCTCACAAGATTGGGGTAAGGATTTGGTAGTATTTTCTGTGTAAACAGCTTAACACAGTACCTGGCAGAGAGAGAGGGAGTGTAGGAAGAGAGAGGAGTTACAGACACAATACTTCAGTAAAATAATACAGTGGATAATTAAGTGGCTTTATCTTAGATTAAATTCTCTCAAAACCTACAGGAAAGAAACTGCTGTTCAGCTCTTGCTGGGAGCTAGAGAAAATTGTGGAAAATAGGTGATACCAAAGTCAGGATTTCTCTCTCAGGTCCAAGAGGGTCTCATACTTTAGAGGGGTAGGGGTGAGGGTCTTCAAAGGTCCAGGCCTGAGGCCTGGGCCTAGATTTCTGCTTCTCTTTGGAAGAACTGCAGGTCTGTGGCTCAAACCGGCCTGAAATTCTAGTAGTAGGAAGTCATAAGGTTTGTATGAAAATCAGCCTTGAGGACCACCCACAGTCTGTGAGGTCTCAATGAGATTGGACCTAATGAGGTGGAGATGCAGGGTGAGATGGTGAGAACATTTGAGTGGGGTCCTTTGCAGTGTCCCCCACCTGCTAGCGTTGCTCCTTCCAGGCGCCTGCAGCCTAGTGCGTCACCAAGGGGGGGAAGGGGGAGGCCCCCTCCCCCGCTCCCCCCCTCCCGCAAGGTGAGGGCTCCGCGCTGCCTTAAGACGCTGTGCGTCCCAGCCGACACTCAGAGCTTGCAGCACCATGCCAGCAGGACTTGCTGGCACAGGTGCCCAGCTCCTGCCACAGTCACCGCCCGGTGCCTGGTGCCCCGTGTGAGCCTGCATCCGCCGGTGCCTCTGGATGCAGCCCAGACAAAGCGGCTAGTCCCAAAGGCCCCGCACACCGCTTCCGTGGCACAGCACCTCCAGCAGCAACAGGTAAGCAGGCGGCACTGCTCCAGATGCAGCGGCCCCAGAGCTATACTGGACCCTGAGCTCCAGAGCCCGGAATGCCTGGTACCCCGCTACCCGACGGCAGCGGTGTGGCCGTTTCTCAAAGTCCCTAGGCCATTCTCTTGACATGGGGTTTCCCCTCGTACTTTCTTTTGTGCGTTCTCCCCACCACCAAGAAAATTCTCTTGTTGGTTTTTTGTCCTTTCTCTCATTCTCTGATTCTCATCTTCTCTTTTCTTACTCTTTTTCAATTTCACTGTTCCATCTCTCCCTGTCCTCAGTCTCTCTCTTGGGCTCTCATTCTCTTTCTTTTTGTCTCCCAATTTTTGTCACTCTGTCTCTCTCACACTCTCCCCACCAGTCCGGCACTCCCGCCTCCTCTCCCACTCTCCCTAGCTCACTCATCCCAAGACCCACTGCCTCTGATACTGGGTGGGCCGGAGAGTGCAGAAAGGATGACGAATTGGGGGGAGGGTGGCACAATAGGCATCTCCCCTGCATTCAGCCACGGCTGCACTGCTAAGAAACTAGATTTATCTGTCAGAACCCACGGTGGCCAAAGCGGCAGCTGGTTTCCATGGCAAAATAAAGTCGACAGAGAGATAGAGATCTGAGACAGAGATCCAACCAGAGAAAAATTGAGGTGAGGGATCATCGGAGAAAAATGGAGACAGAGGTGCACCCACACGGAAACATACACAGTAAATGTTTAGCTAGAGTCTCAGGGAGAGAGTGAGAGACACAGAAACCGACTTTAAGTGCACGCACTAGTGAGAGAGCCTGAGCAACGGTGGTGCTGCAAGTCACAGAGACAAGCAAGAGAGACAAGCAGTGGAGATTCAGAGCGCAATGGAAAGAAACAGGCAGACAATGATAAAGAGAGAGTTTAACGCAGGGAGAGACAAACCACAAAGGGAGAGGCACAAAGATGAGAGGAACAGTGAGAGACAAAAAGTGACACATAGAGAGAGAACTCAAGGAGGGCAGGAAATAAGAGAATTATAGAGGCACAGAGACTGACAGAGTGATACTGAGCAGGTGCACTAGGGACCCACAGAGATTGTCAGGGAAATAGAGAAAAATGGAGAGAGGAAACAACATCAGGAAAAGACCTGGAAGCAAGCACTCTAGTGAGTGACAGTCAGTGACAGGCAAAGACACAGAAAAACAAGAGCATATTAGAAAGAGGAAGGGAGCGATGGGGACAAGATCAAGGGAAAGAGGAAGAAAGAGATACACATACACAGCTACAGAGAAAGTCTGCTAGTGAGAGATGCTGAGAGACAGAGAAATTGACTGAAAGTGGAAGAGACTGGAGTAAAGAAGAGAAAAATGGAAGAGAGAGAGCACCAGACTGACAGACCTACAGATAGTGCACACGTACGTCCTAGGAGCAGACTAAGAAATAGAGCCTAATGGCAGAATGAGAAACAGGGATGAGAGGGTTTGGGGAAAACTGAGACATGTGTACACACCCTGAGAATACCGGGAAAAAAGTGTGCTATGGAGAGGCACTAGAGAGAAAGAATTCAACAAACGTGAACAGGCTGGGAAACAGAATGCATGCATGACCTAGAGGGAGAGACAGCTGGGAAAATCACTTTCAGAAATCCAAACTCTGAGACTCAAAGATAGGATGGGAGGGACCTAGAGACCCCTAGAGAGAGTCAGATTGACCCAGGGAGAAAGAGGATTCAGAGAAAGTGCCAGTCAGATCTCAGAGAGTGGCTGCATGGGGACCCTGGGGAGAGGATTCTGTAGCGCTGCTGCCCAGCACCAAAGTGGTGCTTCCTCAACAGGGTGACTAACACAGTCCATATGTTTGTTTCATCCCCAGCATAAGAATAAGTGTGGTCTCTGTGCCCCTTTGCCCCCCACTTGGTGCCTCTTCCAAGACTGCACCCTGTGTCACTTCCACCCACCATCCTGCCATCGCCATGACGTCCGCCTGCACCAACAGCACGCGAGAAAGCAACAGCAGCCACATGTGCATACCACTCTCCAAAATGCCCATCAGCCTGGCTCATGGCATCATCCGTTCCAGTGTGCTGCTCATCTTCCTCACTGCCTCATTCATTGGCAACATAGTGCTGGCAATCGCATTGCAGCGCAAGCCACAGCTTCTGCAGGTGGCCAACCGCTTCATCTTTAACCTCCTGATCACTGACCTGCTGCAGGTTTCACTTGTGGCCCCCTGGGTAGTGGCCACCTCCGTGCCTTTCTTCTGGCCCCTCAACAGCCACTTCTGTACTGCCCTGGTTAGCCTCACTCACCTGTTCGCCTTTGCCAGTGTCAACACCATTGTTGTGGTGTCAGTGGATCGCTACCTGTCCATCTTCCACCCTCTCTCCTACCCAGCCAAGATGACTCCACGCCGGGGTTACATGCTCCTCTATGGCACCTGGATTGTGGCCATCCTGCAGAGCACACCCCCACTCTATGGCTGGGGTGAGGCTGCCTTTGATGAACGCAATGCTCTCTGCTCCATGGTCTGGGGGGCCAGCCCCAGCTACACCATTCTCAGTGTGGTGTCCTTCATCATCATTCCAATGGTTGTCATGATTGCCTGCTACTCTGTAGTGTTTGGTGCAGCCCGGCGTCAGCATGCTCTTCTGTACAACATCAAGAGCCACAGCTTGGAGATTCGAGACAAGGACCATGTGGACAATGAGGATAAAGAGGGAGAAAAGAATGACGAGTTCCAGGATGAGAGCAGGTTCCACAGTCGGAATGAAAGTGAGGTCAAGGTAAAGGAGGGCAGCATGGAAGCCAAGAAAGGGAGCATGGAGGCCAAGGGCAACAAGGAGGTCAAGGAAAGCAACTTGGTAGCTAATGATGGCAGCATGGAGGGTAAGGAAGGCAGCACCAAAATTGAGAGCAGCATGAAAGCACAACAGGGCCACATAGAGGTCAACCAGTGCAACATTGACTTGGGTGAAGATGACATGGAGTTTGGTGAAGATGACAGCAATTTCAGTGAGGATGACATTGAGGCAGTGAATATTCCAGAGAGTGCCCCACCAAGTCGTCGAAACAGCAACAATGGCCCCCCTCTTCCCAGATGCTACCAGTGCAAAGCTGCTAAAGTGATCTTCCTCATCATTTTCTCCTATGTGCTATCTCTGGGGCCCTACTGCTTTCTAGCAGTCCTGGCTGTGTGGGTGGATATCCAAACCAAGGTGCCTCAGTGGGTGATTACCGTAATAATCTGGCTTTTCTTCCTGCAGTGTTGCATACACCCCTACATCTATGGGTACATGCACAAGACCATCAAGAAGGAAATTCAAGGTATGTTGAAGAAGTCCTTCTGCAAGGAAAAGCCCCCAAGAGAAGATAGCCATCCAGATCTTCCTGAAACCGAAGCTGGCACAGAAGGTGAAGGCAAGACTGTTCCTTCTCATGATTCTGCCACTTCACCCTGAAGTGAGTTTTAAGGCAAACCTTGAACTGTCTGCAGTACAAAAAACAGGAGCTGCTTTCTTTTCAATGGACCACTCACAATCCCATTAAAACCAACCCATACCATTCCAGGCAAAGGTGTTTCACACGTCCTTCTCACCATAAGATAGATAAATATATGGAAGATGTAGAAACGGGAGTCTTCTCTTAAAAGTGTGCTCCTCAAACCACACACTTAAGGATTCTGACTGAAATTTCCCCCCAAAAATTATTAGGCTCCAAATTTCTTAGAGCAACAAGGGCTATACTTTTTGGATCTCTATTCGGTATTTGATCGGTTTCCTCAGAGCTACAAGGTGTCAGCTTTCTCTCTGAGGGAGAAAGAAGAGGATGCCTATGCACTGAAGGACTTTTAGTCCCTCAGGTCAAGAGGTCATGGGCAAGGTTTACAGCCTATGTTAAACTGAAAGTAAAACAATGGGCCAAATCATTGATGGAGCCCAAGAAGCAAAACCTAACTGACTAATCAATGTATGAGACCCCTAGTCTGGTGCAAAGACTATTGTGCAAACTAAGACAAAATCATTGTGTAGTTAAAATACCAAGGTTTCCAGATTCTCTAAAGGGACCTAGAAAGGTGGAAGAAGATAATAGGGCATCTTTGAAATAGGAAGCCGGTCCAAGGGAGAAGACAGAGAAATAACACATATTCATGAGGCTAAACAGTTGACTTTTTTTCCTGCAAAACCCTGGATTTGTGCATGAGCTGAGACTAAGGCCTTCCTATACAAATGGAAAATTATCAATTGACACTAATCTAGTTTCTGTCTCCTATTTGAATAGTAGTGGGACAGAAATTAAGCCACTATTTTACAATTTTTTCTTTGTGATTGAATTGGGATGCACAAAAGAATCCTCCAAATCTACCCTACCAGTCACTTGTGTGATGGGGCAGTGTCCAAATAGGACTTTTTGGTCAAACAGTATTTCCTCCCCCAAAAAGTAAATTCAACTAGAAGTGGCTAAAGTCTTACAGAGCTCACAATGCCAACTAAGAGTGATGTGCCCATTAAAAATTTCTAGTGTCCATGTGGCCCCCACATGGAGTGTAAATAAGGCAAGATAAACATTTTTCTTCCTCCAGGCATGCTGATATGTCTTTCCCACCTGTGCTCTCCTTAAAGCCTTTAAACTCCCTGAAGATGTGAAGGAGAAGTATAAGGGAGTCAGAAATAACAGGCAGAATTGTTTCTCAGTACCTTGCAAACATGTGACTTACTCCACACAATCCTAAAATCAAAGTGTTCAGGTCAGACTTATCCTAATTATTGCTGTTGAAGTATCTTATTTTGGGAAAACTTTTGCAATATCTAAATTATCCCTAGAGTCAATACAGATGGAGTTTTCAAATCCCAAACCCTGAAATCACTTTGGGTAGGGATACACTTATATATTTATGAAGTCACACACCATAATGACTTGACCAAATAGCATGGACAAATAAAATGGTCACAACAGTGTTTTTGATCCTCCTGAAGATCAAATTAAATAAATCTATAGCCATTCAATTGCTCATGCAGATATCCATGGAAGGAGGAAGAGGGAGTATTTGGTTGACAGATAGTTAATCAAGAAGTTGTACACAAAGATGGCCATATTCTGAGCTTAGCCTCATGCTTGTGTGAATACCGTGTCTATAGAGAACTCAAATTTCATTCATATAAGTGCCCACCTTGTTCATACCTTCTTTATCTCTTCCTCCTCACAGATTCCATCATGAGCTTCTCAGGGGATAGGTAAACAGCAGTGTATTTGGGCTCTGAAGAAGTCTGCATGGTCATTTGGAATTTCCTTGTTCTGAATTTAAGAAAAGAGAGGAGATAGACCCAAATAATATTGTTCTGATCTGTCAGTTGGATATGTCCATGAAAATCTTACTAATTCCAACCCCATTAATTTGGAAGTTGTGGTAATTCAGAAAAGACATGGGGGTGAAGTTTACCCTTCCACAACCATTTATTTTTCTATCAAAATGTATAAATGAATTAATAGTCATAAATATATTATACTAATTTACTGCCAAATTCTTGTATTAGCCTGTCCTCAAAGGATATCTGAGTAAAGAAATGGCCTATATGACCAATCCTCTAGAGGAGGGCTCATATAGGAGGAGGGCTTTTGTCTCAAGAATCTGTCATGGTTGAAGGAGTTCAACCTGGTAACCTGACAGGTAACCTGTCTTTTGAGTAAAAATGCTTACCGGGGTAGGAAACAGGATTTCAAACATAAGTGTCTCCAAATACTTTATTGAAACTGAACTTCTTGTTTTATTTTTAAAGATCAACCCCTTCAAAGTGTATCAGAGAAAATTGTTTGCCAAAATCCCAAATCAAAATGGAACCAGACCTGTACAAGTGTGGTAAGTTAATTTAACAGCACACACAACATTCTCCAGGGCACCAACACTCACTGATTTCCTTTTTAAAGTTCCTCTTTTTCTTATTTTAATCATTGTCTATTCTTGTGGAAAAAATGGGTTTTTCAAAAGTGAAAATCTTTTGAAAAATATAACACTGGAAAAGAGGACCTTTGAATTAAAAGCATTCTGCTTTGCTGACATTTTCTTCTTAATAAATAATAGGACCTTTAGTTAGCTTGGAGATAGCACTACTTCAAATGTGCTATTTTGAATAAAACACTATCAACTTAATGAGATTTTACTGCATATACTATTTTGTCATTGGAAAATCTGAAAGAGCAGGAAAAAAGTCATCAATTAGCCTCATAGAGCTTCATGTATAATAGCTTTCCCTAAATCTTTTTAAAGGATGTATTATTTTGCCAAGGCTTCTTCATATGTGCAGTAAAATCCCATTAAAGTACAGGGGCCAGACAAACCAGACTTTGAAATGATGTGATTTTCAATTTAATGATTTTCTTACTTAAGAATAATAGAGCATCTAGTTTGCCAAGGAGTCGCAGGTTCTCTGACTAGCACACCAATTTCAACAAGCTTGGGAGCGCTGTCAGAAGGAGCAAGCCCTGGGTTTCTATGACTTCTGTGATGTGAGGGTCCATCTTCTCTATGCCATAAATGCCAGCTGCTGGGAAGTCCTCTGCATCTCTGGCTCCCTGCCTACCTCTTGCCATCATGCCCACTGCCTTCAACTGCCTCACTCCCTCTTGCCCTGCTGTGCTGGTCCTTTAGGAATACCTCTTGCTTGAATCTCGGTGTGCTTACTCATTCCCATTCACTCACTCCAAACCCAGAGCTGACAGATTCACAAGGATCTGGGGCCTATGGAAGCAGGAAATGAGAGAAGTGAACAATAGGGATAACCAGCAGTTAAAGATGTTTTTCTGTTTCCTCCCTAACTCCAATAAAATTTAGAGATGACCAGAATACCTACTTCAAATTCAACAGGTAAGGAAAATTACCATTTTATAATAAAGGAGGAGGTAAGCAGCTCATTTCTTACCAGAAAGTTCTCAATACAACTCATCTTTGAGGCATATTCAATTCTATAGATACTGTGCAATTATTTCAGAAAAATTAAAAGTTTTACCTATGAAATTATAAGGTGCCTAACATTCCCTTATTTTATACATAATTAGCCAATTAAGCTAGGTAAAGTTACTTCAAAAGATTATTTACAAGGTTAAACTAGGCTTTCTTAAACATTGCCAAAATGCTCTTTAAAATGCCTGAAATATATCATTTGGAAAAGAAAAGTTATGCATCTGGTAATTTGAACTCTCCAGGATAAAACCTTCAGAGGTTGTTGGGTTGAAACAAAGAGGAACAATTTAAACTACTGGACTGTTTCTTTTCCCCTCATAACTGCCCTCCTACGTATTTTGAGAAAAAAATCAAAATAAATATTTTCCCCTCATGTCTTTTTTGTTTTATTCCTCTTTAAGACAACCCCCATCCTGTCAGGAGAGTCTTCTCTGAGCAAAATGTCTTTTCCTCTAGAGCACACAAAAGATTAAAGGAAGAGTTGGCTGTGAGCCAGTTACCAAGATAAGAAGAGAAAATCTGGTCAGTCATGGCTTTTAACCCTCTCCCTCCTTATCTCTGTCTCTCTCATTTTCCGTGAGCCAGACAAGTACTCTTGGTCCCCTCAAAGCCCCTTTAAGCTTGAGGTATGAGGAGATAGAAGCAATAGGCTGCAATCAGCAGACCATAACCTAAAACTCAAAAAGAAGAGAAACCCTTGTCATAAATTCTCTCCAGTTACTTACAATCTCTTCCTCTATGGCAAATGCCAAGTTTACTTACAGCAGTCTTCTGCTAAAAGCAACAAGACTGGCTGAAGAAAGAAATAGGAAATCTAAAATCCACAGAAGTTGGCCACTAATTGCCAGGTCACTGGCAAGTCCGCTGCTCTTTGGTAAGTAAAATAAGAATCCTAGAGGTAAATGAAGGTTGCCAATAGGAGTCAAATGTTTCCATCATTGCCTCCCAGAGTTCTCATATCTCCAAGTACATACACCAGGGGGAAACTACAGTAACTTGTACACTCACAAGAGGTTTCTATGTCTGAGAACTCATTACTAGATCTCTCTGGTTATAAAATATAAACAAACAAAATTGGCTTTGGTTTGGTGCTTCAAAGTTGAGTGTATCTCCCTCTCTTCATCTGTGCTACAATTTTAATTTAAAAAGTTTGGTATTTTTGTCTGTTTCAGTGGTGTATTTATTTCTGTAGTAATTCTACTAAATGTAAGCTGTAACTGTATATAAAATATAAGTGTTCTTAGAGATAAGGTGCTAGATATTAAACTGTATGTGCTTGTAGATATTGTCACCCTCAAAAATAGTGTATACATGTATTTAGTTAATAAAATGCATGCAGAATTCTATGTGTGGCCCTCACTTTGGTTAATTTCTGAAGTAGAACATAGTATATTTATTTTAAATTTTTAAAAAATACTGCAAATGTATATATGACAAGTGAAAACTTATTCTGGTATAATTGGTCATTAATGTGAACTAATCATCTTGGATGAAGTCCTTGCTGCAGTTCTCCACAGCGCACTTAACACTAGTATGCCTGCTTTCCATTGATTGAATGTATAGAATGTAAAATAAAATAAAAAATCCTGCTCCCCTTAAATAGCAAAGATTCCAGGATAAGCTATTGGAGTCCTGTTGGCAAGAAGAAAAAAACAATGTATTCTCAAGACCCAATTAGTACATGACTATGAACCGACAAGATTTGAATTTAGTAGATCTATATTGTGACCATCCCTGCATTCCTAGAGCAGTACCAAAAGCCAGAAAATGGCTGCTCTGTTTTTTTGGTTTTTTTTTTTTTTTGATTGTCTGCCTGAGACAGAAAATATAGCATGGATAGGTAAATAGACTAAGAGGTAGTGGGACTCCACTGGGGTCACAGCCAAGGTGTATGAGAATTACTATCATATCAATGGTATTTGCATCAGACAATATAAAAGAACTATAAGATGGGTTTATTATCTTTTAAGAACAAAAATATTAAAACTAGAAAAGTATATATATGTATATATATGTAGTTATATATACACATATATCCTCATTAAATAATTTCTAAAATTGCCCTTAGTACCTAATTTTGTGCTACTTTGTGACACAATAGAAATATATATTTGCTCAATAAACAGCTCTGATATTTTAAAATTTGAGTTTAAAATTTTCCTTTTACTTCTAAAAGGTATTTGTAATTTAAAAGTGCCTTTTTAAAGGATTCCCAAACTATGATCCTGGGGCCAAGTTCCCACTGGCACAATTTACCTTCAGATGCACAAAAGAAATGGGCTTTATCCTCCTCCCAGCAAGAAGAGAAACCCCTTCACACCCCAATCAAACTCATAAATTAATACTGTGACATGGCTCAGTAATCTCAGAGACTCTGCCCAAGGACAAGGTTTTATATAATGGTTGGCTTTAATCATATCCTTTCTAAAATGATTACAATCCAATTTATTGCAGGACAGAAATAAGACTCCTGCTTGGGGAACGCAGAGAAATTGATGTTTGTGGTTTAACTAAATATTATTAACTAATGTTTGTGCTTCTTAAATAGGTGCTGTCAATCTGTCCAAGGTATATTCCTCTTAAATATGCTAAATAAAGTCTAATTTTAACTGTGTATCTGGCTATTTTGTGGAGCCTTTTGTGAAAACAGCAAGGAAGTCACATAAGTAGGTCTCCATCCCTTTTCTTTTGCTTGAACAGAAAAAAATGGATAAACTAACTGTATTATACAATAGAATTAAATATTTGGGCTCCAATATTTCACATTTCACTATTACAGTATAAGCAATATGCAGTGGGGTGGGGAAGTCATCTGGAGGGGCTTCCTGAAAGAGGGGCATTTGCCTAGTCATCTTGGAATGAAAAAAATTTCAAAGTGTGGGTGAGGTGGGCAGAGTGGTAAAGTGGGGTCAGATGGTTTATGAGACTCCCAAATGCCAATCTTAATGGTCAAGGCAAACAAGATGAGAATCAATAGCCTTTCTTTTGAGGAAACAGTACTGCCCTACACCTGGGTCACCTGCACCGGGATCCTGCCCCTGAGGACAAAGACACCTTCCTCAGCACAGTTCAGTCACACTCATACCAATACACACCTCAGTTTATCTCCAACTCAGTAGGGTTTATAGAATAGGAAGGCAGAAGCCTGCTCTCGCAGCCCCAGTTTCAGAAAATTGTTATACCTCTAACAATAGCCATGACATAGGAAAACACAGGACACACATGAAAAGGGCAAATATATCTAAAACCTAAGAGCCCACTAGTTTCTCTTGCATCAATGTGCTTGACCAAGTAGATCTTCTGGTAATTTAATTGGAAGTACTGCAAGAAACTGCATGTTTTATGCTTCCAAAGTAGCAATCATGGGCCCACACTCAGAGGCTCAGGGAGTTATTCATCTCCATTTCAATTAAAATAAAGTGCTCCTCTCCATTTTCACTCCAAAACCAAGCTAAATACTGACTTATACACTATATTTCAAGATGTCCAAAGATGGCTGCCATGAGAATTGCATGTAGCAATCTTCACCTAATCTATGAATGACATCCAGGAGATGACATTTTCCTACTGCAGAAATAAATGTGCCTTTCTAACAAACTACTACCATCAATATAAATAAGAGGGTTTGTGAGCTCAGGTAGCAAACCTAGTGGAAAAAGAGCCCCTGGAGCTCACAATAACACTACTTCAAAGTATTTAGAAGAGACTTCTGCCAAGATGGAGGCATAGGTGGAAACACTGTGCCTTCTCCCACAACCAAGTTTGAATACAACAAAGGTTTGGAGAACAAAGACACAGCCAAAGGACAGAAAATTGAATTATATGGAAGTCCGACTACAACTAACCATGCTACCGGGACGGTAAGAGGGCCGGAGCCAGCAGCGGAACAGGGTCAGACAGGTTAGATCCTCCGACCTAGGCGTGCAAGTGGCCCGGACCCAGTCAGGGTGTGGGGCAGACTGACCGCGGTCGCACATTCACGCACAGTGAGACGGACCACACAGGCCTCAGGGGGCGAGGGCTGACGGCGGTGGCACACTCGTGTGCAGTGGGACGAAACACATGGGCCTCGTGACGGTGGCAGCTGCGGCAGGAGGCAGCAGACGGGAGGCCACGTTCCTCTTTGACCCTGCCCCCAAAGACAACGTCACAACCCAGCGACTTAGTTGCCCGCTCTGGTAAACGCCTAGGGCTCCGATCCTGCTACATAACAGACACGAACAGCCCAAAAGATGGCGCAAGAAGAACTCAAAGTCCCAGAGCCCATAACTCTCAGCGACCGAGAAATTGCCAGCCTCTCAGAAGCACAATTCAAGACACTGTTTATCAGGATGCTCACAGAACTGGTAGATTATAGTCACAAATTAGAGGAACATATGAAGGCTAAACTAATTGAAATGAAGGGAGATGTCCAGGAAACCAATAGCGATGGGAAGGAAACTGGATCTCAAATCAATGGAATGGACCAGAAGGAAGAACAAAACATCTCATCAGAAAGGAATGAAGAAATTATAATTCAAAAAAATGAGGAGAGGCTTAGGAACCTCCAGGACATCTTTAAACATTTCAACATCTGGATTATAGGGGTACCAGAGGGGGGAAAGAAACAGCCACGAGTGGAAAACTTATTTGAACAAATAATAAAGGAGAACTTCTCCAATCTGGCAAAGGAAATAGACTTCCAGGAAATCCAGGAAGATCAGAGAGTCCCAAAGAAGTTGGACCCAAGAAGGAACACACCAAGGCACCTCATAATTACATTAGCCAAGATTAAAATGAAGGAGAGAATCCTAGAAGCATCAAGGGATAAGGGGACAGTCACCTACAAAGGAGTACCCATCAGACTGTCAGCTGATTTCTCAAAAGAGACCTTCCAGGCAAGAAGGGGCTGGAAAGAAATATTCCAAGTCATGAAATCCAAAGACCTACAGCCAAGATTGCTTTATCCAGCAAAACTTTCATTTAGAATGGAAGGACAGATAAAGTGCTTCTCAGATAAGGTCAAGTTCAAGGAGTTCATCATCACCAAGCCCTTATTATATGAAATGCTAAAGGGACTTATNCATTTTAAAACCAAGAAAAGAACAATCTCATTGCATACACCTAAAGAAATTAATAGTGGTGCGAAAATTATGCACAGCCAGCAAAACTAGCAAAATTAATGTGCTGATTCTAACCAGATTTGCAAAAATGCAAATGCTGCAGTTTTATCTCACACAGTTTAAAGAAATAAATTTTGAGAGAAGAGCAATACTTTCTTTTCTTTATAAAAGTAATCGCGTGTTTAAATAGTTCTTCATACCAAAATACTTGTTACTGAAACATATGAAGGAACTCTTTGAAGCTATGTGTTGGAGATTTTGTATTCCCTTTAAGAAGATACACATTTTCCATATATGTATGAAATGTATATGTGTATATATATAATCTATAGGACCATTATTATTCATATTACTTATAAATACTTATTTTATAAATAGAAGCACATAATTTGCCACAACACATTTTATTCAGCTTAACTATTTAATGCTTATTAGTTTACTTTTATTTCTGTATGAGAAGAGGAATCTAATGTTAAAACTGATTACCAAACAAACTTGGCCACAAAGCAGAATCTAAGGCGGCAATATATTGAACATTCTATAAGGATATTTTAAAGGACACCACTTTTCTGTAATAGAACAATAAATCAAATATCTCGGCTAGGCTTCATGTTTTGTAATATAAGAGGTGCTGAAGTGTGCTGTAAAATGCAGATTTCATTTTACCTATAAGAAAAGAAGGAAGAAATGATCTCCTTTAAAATTTATGGTCACGCAAGAAGGAAACTTGCTTTTATGTTTATAGTTTTAAAAAGTGGTTTCTCTCAGCTCACTATGTAATTTTGTACATGAAGGAATTTTAAAATAAGAATGATGAGCTGGTAGAGATAAAAACAAGATTAATATTTTAAGAACATTTTATCCAGAGGAGGTAGAAGAACAATAACTTTAGACACCAAAAGGTAAGACTCTTTCTTCCTATGAAAATGAAATTTGTGAGCTCTCTGACACAAAGCTTGTTGCTCGAGAAGGGTCTCTTTAAGAAGAAAAGGAAAACAGAACAACAGAAAATCAAATAAAAGTAATACAATTTTAACCCCTTTGAATGAAAATAAGCTAAAATGAAAATTGATTTTAATACATAGTAATTGCAAACTACATAAACTAAATACAGAGATTAGAAAGTTTCTAACAAGTAGGTGGCAGCTGAGATACTGAATAAATGAGGGCCACCTAAGGATTTTCTGCCTAAAGTCGTATCACGTTGAGACACTATAAATGTGGAGGTTGTGGAAGACATGCCTATGTCTAGGTCTGGGAATACATATATATGTGTATCTCTCTCTCTCTATATAAATATATATATATATATATATATATATATATATATATATATATATATATATATACTATATAGATGTCCATATGGATATAGATAATCAAAGTGCCTGGAGGCCTTTGGGGACATTCTTTAATCCACTCTCACAACCCTGCAGATTTTAGTAATAAACCAGAAGCAGGAAAAAAAACAGCTGTCCCTGAACAAAATGAAAAATATCTTAGTTAACCAAACACCACAGCAAATCAAAGTTGCTGTCTCAACAACACAAAGCATGTCAGTTTGAGGCAGGCTACTGATTCTCTAAATCTCAAGACTTGTACATTATCACATAAAAATCACCTGGCTCTCTTGCTAAGCAAAGAGGATGATCAGCAGGGCTGAAGGCCTGCAAAAAGGTGCGAAGATCCATTCTATTGAATGCTGCAGGTCTCTAACCAAGGCAAAAAAAAATAAAAGTGAGTCGCTTAAGTTCTCTATTTCAAAAAGAATACAAGGAAGCTAGTTTCTAATACAATAAGCTTTATATAACTTGCTTCAATTTAGAAAATGTAAACAAACATTTTCAATTTATGTAGCAAAAGCAAGAATATTTACTTGCATATTCAAAGCATATATTAATTTTCTAAATCAAAGTTTTAAAAAGTTTTTATTGTATTATTTCCATTACCATTTGTCCCCCTTATGTCCCTCTATGAAATCTCCACACTGTTGTCCATGTCCATGAGTCCTTTTCCTTTTTGCTCAATCCCTGCACCTCCTAACCTCCAGTCCCCCAGAGCTGTCAGTCTGTTCTCTAAGAATCTATCTCTGTTTTGCTTGGTAGTTTATTTTGTTCATTAGATTCCACATATGAGTGAAATTATATTGTATTTGTCTTTCTCTGATTAGCTTATTTCATTTAGCATAATGTTCTCCAGATCCATCCATGCTGTCACGAAGGGTAAAATTTTCTCCTTTTTAAGGCTGAGTAGTTAGTATTCCATTGTGTAAATGCCCCCTGATTGTTTTATCCACTCATCTACCGATGGACACTTGGGCTGCTTCCATATCTTGGCTGCTGTAAATAATGCTGCAATAAACATAAGAATGCTTATGTTCTTTCAAATTAGAGTTCTGGGTTTCTTCAGATAAATTTCCAGAATCATCAGAGAAATGCAAAGTTAAACCACAATGAGATATCACCTCACACCGGTCAGAATGACTATCATCATAAATCAACAAACAACAAGTGCTAGCAAGAATATGGAGAAAGGGGAACCCTTTAGCACTGTTGGTGGGAATACAGATTGGTGTAGCCACTATGGAATGCAGTATGGAGATATCTCAAAGACTTGAAAATGGAACTGCCTTATGACCCAGCAATTCCACTTCTGGGAATTTATCCAAAGTTTTGTATTGTAAAAATTGAGAAATATTCCATCTCTGGGGATTTATCCCCCCAAAATGACCTCATAGAATGATAAATTTCTAATACTGAAAAATTATTAGCAAACCAAATGACCCAAAATAAGTGACTAGCTAAATCATGAACTAAGTGCTCAATGAAATAAGATAGTCACCAAATATATATTAGATTTACTGTGGTGATCACTGGTAAGATATATAAATGTTGAATCACTATGTCATATACCTGAAACTAATATAATACTGTATTTGAATTATACTTTAAAATAAATTAGTAAAAATAAATTTTAAGAAGACAAATATAAAGACTATATAAGCAGCCCTGGTTGGTGTGGTTCATAGATTCAGTGTTGGCCTGCAAACTAAAGAGTCGCTGGCTAGATTCCCAGTCAGGGCACATGCTTGAGTTGTAGGCCAGGTCCCCAGTAGGGAGCAGACGAGTACAACCACACAGTGATGTTTCTCTTTCTCCTTCCCTTCCCCTCTGTTAAATAAACAAACAAATAGATAGATAGATAGATAGATAGATAGATAGATAGATAGATAAAATCTTTAAAAAGAAAGACTATATAGCAGCCTGGGGCAATTTTTAAAACATGGCGTTAGGTGAAAAACGTCAGACCTCACACAACTGTCACCATCACACCAATGTCAATATTGCATGACCTTAAACCCACAGTGGCTAGATAGAGCAGAGCATGTACAAAAGAAGATACTTTAATATTTCAAGTGGATATTATGGGCAAATTTTTCATTAACATAGTATTTCATTGATATTCATATCATAAAAGTAATTTTTCAAATGGTATTAAGGTTCAATTACTTAACTGCAGAAAACAGTAATAGGACTTCCAGATCCTATAGTCTAATGAGACACCTAAATTCAATCCTCTAGAAAAACATCTTAATAACAGGATTTCAGAAAGCTTTAGGCAGGGTTTGGTATCTTTTTCTTTGCTAGTTTTCAAACTTAGAATAACTTTTCATCCAATATACTATCATGCCAATTTCTTCCCATTCTTCAAAGATCCTTGTCAGGAGTCAGTGTGGTATAGTGATTAAAAGCATAGGCTCTGGCTCTAGCTAGTGTGGCTCAGTTGGTTGTAGCATCATCCTGTAAACCAAAAGGTCACAGGTTTGATTCCCAGTCAGGGCACATGTCTAGGTTGGGGCCTTTTGGTCCCTGGGTGGGGCACATACTGGAAGCAACCGATCAATGTTTCCCTCATATTGATGTTTCTCTCTTTTTCTCTCATAAAAAAAGAATATCCTGGGCTCTGGAGCGACAAAAATCTACTCTGTTGGTTACTAGCTGTCTGATCTTCAGCATAGATTATCTTGACAATCTTATCAAGACTCAGTTTTCTCAGCTGAAATATAGGGATGATAATACCTATTCATACTTTAGGCTTCTTTTCTCATTCCAACAACTGCAAAGGTTCAGAAGATGGCAGGTGTATAGTTAACACATGTCTCTGAATCAAAAGCAGTCCTGATTTCAATTTGGTGTATATTATACACATAAACAATTTAAATGTCTATGAACTATAAACTTTTTGATGTTCTATCTATAGTACCCAAATTGTCTCCTACCCAAAACACAAAAATCCATCAACCCTCACATTGTTCTGTTAGTCAACTGAGTTAAAGAATCTGAACCTTGGAGTCAGACACTTAGCTCTAGAATGTAGGGCAAGCTACTTGTCTCCTCCAAAAGGAATTATGTCCCCACCCAACTCTTAGGTGTGACCTGAAATAAGAAGGCTAAGATACATTCAAGTGCTTATCGTTGCGGGCTTGAAAAATATGGTCACACATGGTTGATTTGGTAGTGTTCAGCATTGCCTGTATATTAGAATCACCTGAGAAGATTTAACAAGTACTATTGCCTGGGAAACACTCCAGAGATCCTGATTTAATTGATCTGTGATGAAGCCTGAGCAAACTAGTCTGCCTTTTCATCCTTTCTTTATTCTCTCTCTCTCTCTCTCTCTCTCTCTCTCTCTCTCTCTCTCTCTCTCTCTCTCTCTCCCCCCCCCCTCTCTCTCCCCTTTACTTCATTCTTTCTTACTTACATGTAAACAAACATAATTAAATATGAAGGGAGGTGGATGAACTTCCCTTCTAAGGGCCACGGAACCACACATTTAGAAACAAACTAAAGGGTGTGAAGAAATTAAAGTAATTACAGCTCAATTGCTTGTAGTACAATTTAGAAAAAGGGATATGCGACAAAAAAAAAACAGACAATTATCACTTTGGTGTCTTTACCTATTTTGCCTCAGGTCAGAGAAAGTACTAAGGCAGTACTAGAAACATCCTAGTTTCTTTCTAAGCTTCATAATATTTTATCATTGGATCAGGAGATACCTAACAAAAAGACTAACCATGGGATCTTAAATAAGGCAATGCAAGATAAGTAGATAAGCCCATTTTACCCCTGTCCTTTCCCTGGTTACAACTCTATAATGAAAATAATTCAATGAATTTACATGACTCCACTCTAAGAAGACAAGAAACCCAATTAAAAAATGGGCAAAGGACTTGAACAGACATTTCTCCAAGGAGGACATACAGAAGATCCAGAGATACATGAAAATATGCTCAGTATCGCTAGCTATCAGAGTTAGCAATAGCAAATTAAAACCACAATGAGATACCACTTTACACCAGTCAGAATGGCTATCATAAACAAAGAAACAAACAACAAGTGCTGGAGAGGTTGTGGGGAAAAGGGGACCCTAGTTCACTGTTGGTGGGATTGCAGACTGGTACAACCACTATGGAAAATAGTATGGAATTTTCGAAGAAACCTAAAAATGAACATGCCTTTTGACTCAGCAATTCCACTGTTAGGATTATATCCTAAGAACCCTAAAACACCAATCCAAAAGAACCTGTGCACCCCAATGTTCATAGCAGCACAATTTACAATAGCCAAGAGTTGGAAGCAACCTAGGTGCCCATCAGTAAATCAATGGATCCCAAAACTATGATACATTTACACAACTATGATACATTTACACTCTAAACAACAAAACAAACAAGCAAGCAAAATATAACCAAAGACACTGAAATAGAGAATAGGCGGACAGTGACCAGAGGGGAGGGGGAGGGAATTTCAAGGGAAAAAGAGAAGGATTTACAGAAACTAGTATAAAGGACACATGGACAACAACTAAAGGGAGTGGAAATGGGAGGGAGGTGGGGAGCACTGGGGGGGGGCTGGACTGGGGTGAGAGTAAAAGACAGAAAACTGTACTTGAACAACAAATAAAAAAAGAAAATAATTCACAGCCTGATTGTAGGACTGGCACCCAATACACATTTCTTCAAAGGCCTTTTCAATGTAGTCATTATATATGCACACTTGAAAAGAATAAATTAGCTAAATAAAACATTTTGAAACTCTACCACATTCTATTGAATATAATGTCCACAGTCACTGTGAGACTTAAATTCCAATACACATTAATTTCATAATTTTCAGCAATGAACAAGGCACACAAAAAGATTTCCCCAAAGTCTGGATTAAAGCTATTGCATAAAGGAATAAAGAGAATGCTTATTTTCAGAAAAGGATCTTGGGAGACTTGTATCTCTTCAATATTCGCTAAGCAATTTCTTTGGGCCTGGCACTTGCCAGGTTATGTAAATGATAGAAAAAGGGTTCTTGTAGGGAATAATCTCAGTTGGTAGCTATACTATGTATCATTATTTATACAGAGATCATAGAGAACTGAAAATGATCTTTAACTCCTTCTTCTTTTGCATCACATCTTGTCAGTCACCAAGACCTTCAAATTTCAAATATTTAATAGCTTTTGAATCCAGCCCCTTCATTCAAATGTTCATCTCCACAGCTACTGAGTCTTAAGTCACACTCTTTTCATCCACCTAGAAAACTGTATCCTGGTTTGTCTCTCTACCTCAAGTCTCCTTCCTAAATCCATTCTTGACTCTACCAGAGTGATTGTGATGTTTTCAAAACACAAATTTCATTCACATGCTGAAATGTATAAACCTTTAATTGCCCCCCATCACAAAAGTACTCAAACTCTGGAGTGCAGCAGAAAGCTTTTAAGCTGTTAAAAACACATATCAGCAAGGATTCTGATTTAGGGGCTTTGGGAGGGACCCAGGGCAACATATTTATTGGTCTTAATCTATTTTAAATAATTTCCACAAATCAATGTGATGCACAACCATGCTTGAAAACAACTACATGTAATAAAAATTCCAACTCCTTAGTGTTGGCACGCAAAGCTCTCCATGATTGGGCCTTGTCTGCTTCTTTTTCTTTGAATTTTTAAACAAAGAATAGAAGCTTTATTAACATTGTTATATTAAAATGGTCAGAATGACAAATTTATATTCTTTTCTTTCGTTGGACATTTTGATGAGTTTTTATCTGATATTATAACTAACATTGCAATGAACATCTTTCAGCATAGAAATCTTTCATCCAGAGAGGCTTTTTTATTTTAATTGTTGTTCAACTACAGTTTTCTATCTTTTACTCCCACCCCAGCCCACCCACCAAGCCCTCGGCATTCCCTTGAATTTCTATCCCCACCTAGTTTTTGTCCTTGTGTCCTTTACACTTGTTCCTGTGAACCCTTCCTCTTTTCCCCTGAAATTCCCTCCAGTCTGGTACTTGTCTGCCTGTTCTCTATTTCAGTGTCTTCGGTTATATTTTGCTTGTTTGATTGTTTGTTATTTAGCTTCCTGTTTAAGGTGAGATCATATGGTATTTGTCTTTCACCATCTGTCTTATTTAACTTAGCATAATGCTTTCCAGTTCCATCCATGGTGTCACAAAAGATAGGAGCTCCTTCTTTCTTTCTGGTGCATAGAACTCCATTGCGTAAATGTACCACAGACTTTGATCCATTCATTTACTGATGGGCATCTAGGTTGCTTCCAGCACTTGGCTATTGTAAGTTGTGCTGCTATGAACATTGGGGTGCATAGATTCTCTGGGATTGGTGTTTTAGGGATCTTATGATATAATCCCAGGAGTGGAATTGCTGGGTCAAAAGACAGGTCCAATTTTAGTTTTCTGAAAAAATTTCATACTGTTTTCCATAATGGTTGTACCAGTATGCAATCCCACCAACAATAGATTAGGGTCCCCTTTTCTCCACAACCTCTCCAACACTTGTTGTTCATTGCTTTCTTTTTCTTTAAAGAATTTATTTATTTACCTTCAGAGGGAAAGCAAAGGAGAGAGGGAGAGAAATATCAATGTATGGTTGCCTCTCATGCATTCCCTGCTGGGGACTGGCCTGCAACCCAGGCATGTGCCTTGACTGGGAATCGAACCGCAATCGTGTGGTTTGCAGGCCCACGCTCAATCCACTGAGCTACACCAGCCAGGGCCATTGCTTTCTTTATGACGGCCATTCTGACCAGTTGTGAAGTGGTATCTCACTGTGGTTTTAATTTGCATCTCTCTGATAGCTAGCGATATTGAGCATCTTTTCATGTGTCTTTGGATCCTCTGTATGTCCTCCTTGGAGAAGTGTCTGTTCAAGTCCTTTGCCCATTTTTAAATTGGGTTGCTTGTCTTCTTAGAGTGGAGTCATGTAAGTTCTTTATATATTTTGGAGATTAAATCCTTATCTGAGGTATCATTGGCAAATATGTTTTCCTATACAGTTGGTTCTCTTTTTATTTAATGCTGTTTTCTTTAGTCATGCAGAAGCTTTTTATTTTGATGAGATCCCATTTGTTTATTCTTTCCTTATGTCCCTTGCTCTAGGGGACATACCGGTGAAAATATTGCTGCATGAAATATCTGAGATTTTCCTGCCTATGTTCTCCTCTAGAATTTCAATGGTGTCACAGCTTATATTTAGGTCTTTCATCCACCTTGAATTTATTTTGGTGTATGGTGTAAGTTGGTGCTCTAGTTTCATTTTTTTGCACATAGCTGTCCAGTTCTCCCAACACCATTTGTTGAAGAGGCTATCTTTACTCCATTTCATGTTGCTGCTCCCTTTGTCAAATATTGACTGCAGAAACTTGGGTTTATTTCTGGGCTCTCTGTTCTGTTCCATTGGTCTATGTGCCTGTTTTTACACCAATACCAGGCTGGTTTGATTACTGTGGCCTTCTAATACAGTTTGGTATCAGGTATTGTAATCCCTCCTACTTTGTTCTTCTTTCTCAAAATCACAGCTGCTGTTTGGGGTCATTTATGGTCCCATATAAATTTTTGAAGTGTTTGTTCTATGTCTGTGAAATATGCCATTGGTACTTTAATAGGTATTGCACTGAATCTATAAATTGCTTTGGGTAGTATGGACATTTTGATGATGTTAATTCTTCCTATCCATAAACACGGCAAATGTTTCCAATTGTTTGTGTCTTCCTTGATTTCTTTCTTCAGTGTTGTGTAGTTTTCTGCATACATATCTTTTACCTCTTTAGTTAGGTTTATTCCTAGGTATTTTATTTTTCTTTTTGCTATATCAAAAGGGATTTTTTCTTGATTTCTGCTTCTGTCGTTTCATTTTTGGTATACAAAAATGCCTTTGATTTCTAGATATTGAATTTGTATCCTGCTGTTTTGCCAAATTCATTTATTAGATCAAGCAGTTTTTGGGTGGTGTCTATAGGATTTTCTATGTACACTATCATGTCATCTGCAAACAATGCCAGTTTTGTTTCCTCCTTTCCAATTTGGATGATTTTTATTTTTTTTCTTGTCTGATTGCTGTGGCTAGGACTTCCAATACTATATTGAATAGAAGTGGTGAAAGTGAACAAACTTGTCTTGTTCCTGATCTTAGTGGAAAAGATTTTTGTTTTTTTCCCCATTGAATATGATGCTGGCTGTAGGTGTCACATATATGGCCTTTGTTACATTGAGGAATCCTCCCTCTATTCCCACTTTGCTGAGTGGTTTTTTTTTTAACATAAATGGGTGGTGTACCTTATCAAATGCTTTTCCCGCATTTACTGATACGATCATGTGGTTTTTGTCTTTGCTTGTGTGGTGTATTGCATCTTTGTTTGTGTGGTGTATTGCATTTACAGATTTGTGAATGTTGAACCATCCTCGCATCCCTGGGATGAATCTCACTTGGTCATGGTGTATGATCTTTTATTGTATTGCTGGATGCAGTTTGCCAATATTTTGTTGAGGATTTTACGTCTATGTTCATCAGTGATATTTTTATGAAGTTTTCTTTCTTTGTTGTGTCTTTATCTGGTTTTGGGATTAGGATGATGTTGGGCTCATAATAAGAGTTTGGGAGTCTTCCATCATTTTGGATTTTTTGGAATAGTCAGTGAAGGATAGGCATTAGCTTTTCCTTAAATGCTTTGTAGAATTCTCCTGTGAAACCATCTGGTCCAGGGCTTTTGTGTGATGGGAGTTTTTTAATTACTGCTTCAATTTCATCTGCTGTTATTGGTCTGTTCAGGCTTTCTGCTTCTACTTCATTGAGTTTTGGAGGATTATATTTTTCTAGAAATTCATCCATTTCACCTAGGTTTTCAAATTCTTGTCATTCAAGAATGTCAAGAATGCCAAGTATACATAGTAATTTCATAGCCATTCATAGTAATTTTTACAATCCTTTGTATTTCTGTGATATCAGTTGCAATCTCTCCTCTTTCATTTCTGATTGTGTTTATTTGGGACTTTGTGGCAGACCCTGGCTAGCAAAGTCCGCCTGTTGTGGCATATGGCTAGAATGAATGCACAGGCAATAACAATTCTGTGGAGAAAAAGGGACCAGGTAGGACTACTCTCTCAAGGGGAGAGTGCCTATGAGTGCCTCAGCTACTCCCTCAAGAGGAGAGCACCCCTACCCTTGCCTAGACGGGCTTTTATTGTTTTCCTGGCATCTTACATCATAGAAAGATTTATTACCTATTACATAGAATATTATTGTTTACATTTTAGGTACAATGAAGGAAATGAAAATAACATCTGAGGAGAATGACAAGCTGATAAGCTCTGTCCTTAGGAGAACTCATACAGGCTTTGGAAATTACCTTGAAGATAGACAATACATATTTGTTGTTTTAGACCAGGGTGATAGAGTTTTAGCAAGAGCAAGCCTTAACAATCTATATGCATTTTCTAGGCCTGATTCCCATGGGAAAACTCGGTGTGAAGATCTGGCTCCTGCCCACCACTTCACTTCTATAGGTTTTCCATACAGAGCTGAGTCACATTTGCCAGGCCAAAACAAACCAGTCCCCTAAAGGTCCTCTCTCTTTTTTTCTTGGTGAGCCTGCTTAAAGGCTTGTCTATTTTGTTTATCTTTTCAAAGAACCAGCTCCTGGATTTACTGATCTTTAGAATTGTGCTTTTCGTCTCTATGTCATTTAATTCTGCTCTAATCTTGGTTATTTTCTTTCTACTTGCTCTGGGCTGTTTTTGTTGTTGTTCCTCAAGTTCTTGTAGGCATAGGGTTAGGTTGTTTGTTTGAAATGTCTCTGTCTTCTTTAGGTAAGCCTGTACTGCTATGAACTTCCCTCTCAGGACTGCCTTCACTGTGTCCCATAAGTTTTAGGTTGTTGTGAGTTCATTTTCATTTGTTTCCAGGAAGTTTTTTATTTCTTCCCTAATTTCATTCTTGACCAATTCATTGTTTAATAGCATGCTATTCAATCTCCATGATTCTGAGTGTTTTGGGTTTTTTTTTCCCTTGGAGTTGGTTTCTAGTTTCATTCCCTTGTGGTCAGAGAAAATGCTTGATATGATAAATTTTCTTGAATTTGTTGAGGCTCATTTTGTGTCCTATCGTGTGCTCTATCTTTGAAAATGTTCCATGGATTTTTGAAAAGAATGTGTATTTAGCTTCTTTGGGATGAAGGGCTCTATATGTATCAGTTAAGTCCATTTCATCTAGGGCATTGTTCAATGCCACAATATGTTTGTTGATATTTTGTTTGGAAGATCTGTCCATTTTTGACAGTGGGGTGTTAAAATTCCCTACTATAATTGTGTTGCTGTCAATATGTTTCTTGAAGTACTCAAAGATTTTCTTTAAGTAATTGAGTGCTGCTACATTGGGTGTGTATATATTTACAATGTTTTTATCTTCTTGGTGGATTCTTCCCTTGAGTATTATGAAGTGACCTTTTGGTTCTCTCTTTACGGCCCCCCCCCTTTTTTTAGTCTATTTTGTCTGAGATGAGTATTGCCACCCTGGATTTTTTTTATCTTGTCTGTGTGCTTGAAGAATTTATTTTCAGCCCTTCACTTTTAGTTTGTGTAGGTCTTTTATCCTGAGGTGGGTCTCTTGTAGACAGCATATGTTTGGGTCATGCTTTCTTATCCATTCAGCTATTCTATGTTTTTTTTCAATTAGAGCATTTAATCTATTTACATTTAAGGTTATTATGGATAAGTACTTATTCATTGTCATTTTTGTACCTGTGTTCCTCTCTCGCTCTTCCTTTCTATCCTTAAAGTAGTCCCTTTAGCATGTCTTGCAGAGCTGGTTTGGTGGAGGCATATTCTTTTAGACTTCCTTTGTCTTGGAAGCTCTTTTTTGGCCTTCTATCTTGATTGAGAGCCTTGCTGGGTCAAGTAGCCTTGGTTGTAGGCCTCTGTTTCTCATTACTTGGAATATTTCTTGCCATTCTCTTCCTGCTTGGAATGTGTCCATTGAGAAGTAAGTAGCTAACCTTATTGGGGCTCTCTTGTATGTTACTTCCTTTCTCTCCCTTGCTGACTTTAAGATTCTCTCTTTGTCATGGAATTTTGCCATTTTAATGATGATGTGTCTTGAAGTGGGCCTCTTTGGGTTCCTCTTGAATGGGACTCTGTGTTTCCTCTATTTGTGTGACTTTTTCTCTCATCAAATTAGGGAAGTTTTCCATCATTCCTTTTTTCAAATAGGTTTTCTATCTCTTGCTCTTCTTCTTCTTCTCCTTGTGCTATCCCTATTATTCGGATATTATTATGTTTCATATTGTCTTGTATTTCTCTTAATCCTCCTTCATTCTTTTTGAGCCTCTTTTTCTTTTCTTGTTCTTTTTGGATGTTTTTTTCCTACTTTTTCTTCCAGCTTGCTGATACGATGTTCTACTTCATTTATCCTACTTTTGATTTCTTCTACTGTGTTCTTCAGTTCAGATATTGTATTCTTCATTTCCTCTTGGCTCTTTTTGATGGTTTCTATTTCCTTTTCCATGTTGATATAGTTTTCAGTGAGTTCATTGTAGTCTCCCTGTAGTTTTTGGTAATTTGCTGTGAGCTCATAGAGCTTCCTGATAACCATTGTTTTGAACTCAATCTCTGATAGTTCAGTTGTCTCTATTTCATTTAGCATTCTTTCTGAGGCTTCCTCCTTTCCTTTCATTTGGGGATTGTTTCTTTGTCTTCCCCTTGTTAGCCTCAGCTTCTTAAATTGATTTTTTCTGACTCCCTGGGTTTATGGTGTGAACTTCTGTGGTGGAATACCTGTGAGATTCAGTGGTGCAGTCTCCTTCGGGTATCCTGGTGTTCACCGCTTCCACCTACTCTTATTTTGTGATGATTTGGAGGGGTAAGGCAAAATGGTTTAAGACAGCAAGAGAGTATTCTATGCTATTCTATTCTAGCATATTCTATGCTATTCTATGCTATGCTATTTATAGTAGCAGCCAGTAAAGAAGAGATAGGAGACCCTTTGGTTATGTATAGTGTTAACCACGATATTCCACACAACTAGCCAGTTTTTGGAAAGGATAGAAAGGAGATAAGACTCTTGTTGGGGAGGGAAGGATTGTGAGTTGGATCTAGAAAGCAGAGAGGTTTTGGGAGGTCAAATTCTGAGTAAAGGTGAGAGTAAATAATAGTAAATAGGTGTAGTGTGTAAGAGAACAAAGTTAACCACTACAGGAATAGAGTTTAAGAATCTGTGAAGTGGGCTAAGACCTGGGAGGGGTGTTGTGTAGTACTTACATTTTAAACAGCTATTATTTACAATAATATTAGAGCAACAACCATATGACAGAATCTATGAGATCTAGATACCAAGAATAGGGAGTATCAGACCTTCAGTAGTGTGCTAATGGAACACAGGTGAAGTGAAGGACAGTTAATTAGCAATCCACTATGAATGAGAAAGCAGGGGAAACCTGTCAAATGATACAATATGACCAGCCAAGCAAAGACTAAACAGAAAGAAGAGGAATACAAAAATATTATTCATATAAAAGATGTAAGAATAATGGAAAAAATAATAATACAGATATGCAAAATGTTGCAGGTTCTCTGTAATAGCAAAGTGAAATTTTTCTCTCTGTCTCAGCTGTTGGGATGCCCCCTCTTTGGGTCTAACTCTGGTGTTTTCACAGTTCTGGGGTTTTTTGTTTCATTTGTGGGTATTTCCAAAAAAAATAAAAAGCAGAGTAAGAAAGGTAGAAGACATAAAATTGGAAAGAAAGGGAGAAGGAATAAAACAAGAAAGAAGGAAAGAGAAGCAAAAGGAATTGAGAGATAAAAATAACAAAAAATAAAAAATTACTTTACAAAATCAAATTAATAAACACACACAAACCTCTTGCTGGTTTCAAACTGGCCAAACCACTTTTTCTGTTCTTGCTGACTGCAGCAGGCTGAGGGGCAGGTTTATAGATGTAGGCTCTGGGTGTTCCACGAAGCTCTCTCTCCCTGGGTTGCAGGCATGTGTGCCTGGCCAGGCTGCCTCAGGTCCCTGGGGCTCAGGCACACACTTTCCCCTGGGCTATGTGTGGGTGCTCACAGCCCCCTGTGTTTGCCACTCAGTCCTTACTCCCTTCTCTGCAACTTCAAGCAATGAAGTCTCTCCCGCTGCTGCTCAAACCCTGCTTGGCTGGAGAGGAAGCACCAACCCAGCTTCTCCCAATAGCCCGGTGGCCAGCCCAGCGACCCCAGGCCTGGGGCTGCAGCCTCCCTGGTCCCTGTGCTTATCTCTGGGCCCTTATTTTCCTGAAGCACTCTCCTTATCATCTGGTTTTTCAATGTCTGCTATAATTTTTCATCTCCTATCTTCATATATGCTGTGGTACTGTTGGCTGTCTGTTCTGTTCCTCCAAAAATCAGCCAGGTTTCTCTCCCATGTATAGGGGGAAATGGAATCTGCTCCTTCTTACCTAGCTGCCATCTTCTCCTATTCTTTTCTCAGTCTGCTTCATTAGGCCTTGTTCCTTCCACGCTGCCTTAAATTTTAAACTCTAGCAATATCAAATTACCTACAGATCCCCATATACCACATGCCTTTTTCAGTTTGCCTGTTCTGCCTTCCTACTTTAAGAGTCATTCTTCCCTCAAGACTCAGTTCTATCACTTTCCACAGAAAAGCTTTCTCTGACATTTTGGCCCCTGCCCATGAGTAGGGGTAGGTGCCCTTTCATCTGTGCTGTCACAAAACCCTAGGCTTAACTCTATTAGGTTCCTTACCATAATGCATAGAAAGGATCTGTTTAGAGGTTTTCTATCCCCAGCCTATAATCTTAAAACAAGTGGTTAGGTCATACTCAATTTCGTACCTCCAGTGCTTAGCATTGTGTTGGGGATATTGTAGATAGACAACAAATATTTGTTCAGCTGAATTGTTTAAATTAACTGCTTAGTAATGCAAGTCCCATGAGGATAAGATTCTAATCCCTATATATAAAGTTGTTTTTTGTGTGGGTTTTTTTTTTTTTTTTTTTGCTAAAGCCCCAGTGTCTTAGGGCAATAACTGATACACAGTAGGTACTCAACATATACTGCTTGTATGGAATAAATGAATGAATGAATGAATGAATGAATGAATGAATGACAGGGATTTGGAAGGGGTTTCATAAATCACATGCCAGAAAGTTGGATTCAGAGGCATTTCAGGGTGGGATACAGCTATTCTCAAGAGAGGGCTTTCTTTAAGCCCTGACATAATTAAAACACCAGAAGTTTTAAGGAACAGTGAGAACCAATTCAAATGGATAGGGTATTAATAGTACTCAATCAGAGAATTAAGAGAACATCAAAAAGAACACATTGGGGAAAAAGACTGCAAAAGTGGGTAGGAACCAGATGCTAAATACTTACTATATACTTGTCCCTAGGCTAAGTGCTTCACACATACAATCACATTGAGTTGAATTCTCTGAGGTACGTAAGTACTATGATTTTCCCCATTCTATAAGGAAAAAAGAGGTTCAGAGTGGTAAAGTGACTTGTCTTAGATACAACATACAGCCAATAAGCAGTAGTAGAGCTGAGATTCAAAGCCAATTCTGCCCCTGATTGTTCAAGGATGGAGATACCTATATGGACTGAGGTTACTAGGAACTGCTTTGTGCAGAAAGACCTTGAAGAGCAAGCAGAAGTTAGACAGGGAAAGCTGCAGTGTGGAGTAGAAATCAATCCAGGTATCAGATACCAGAGAATGTAAAATGAACAATAAAAGAATGCTGGAGAATGTAGCTTCTGTTTACCTTTGGGAAGAAGAAATACTTACCTTCCTTTGAAACATTTTAGTATGATACTCAAAACTAGAAGAATACTGGATACCACAGAGTACAGATTTATAATATGTCTGTAACTACTTGCACTGAGAAAAACAGGACCTAGAGGTTTTCAATATCTTTGACAATAGAAAGGACTGCGTCCTCTTCATTCATACAACACAAAGCACTTTGGTCAATAAATGTAAGCTGAAATCACATTGAGCTAGAATAATGTGGACAAACTTGAAGGAACGCTGGCCAGTATAGCTCAGTTGGTTGGAGTGTCATCACATAGATCAAAGGGTGATGGGTTTGATTCCCCATGGGTTTGATCCCTGACCAGGGCACATACAAGAAGGTAATGTTTCTCTCTCACATCAGTGTTTCTCTCATCTCTCTCTCTCTCTCTCTCTCTCTCTCTCTCTCCCTACTTCATCTCTCTCTAAAAGCAATGGAAAAAATGACAGAGGCCCGTGGAAGTAACACCTGATTGAGTGTGGTTGGTAAGGTAATAATATGGGTGTAATAATTTATAGTTTTAATTTGAACATTTTACCTAAAATGTCATATGGTGCACTTGAGTGTTATATTGTTATGTTATAGAATTACATGCTTATCATTTTGTAATTAAAAGATTTTGTAATAAAAAGGGGGCATTATTTGTAGTGAACCCTATATGTCCTTGGGTGAGGATAAATGAAGAAAAACTTGAAGGAGGTGCTTCTATTATTTTTTAAAGGGTTGAAGAGGCATGGAAAAAACTCAAGATATTGTTTTCATCATATATTCCTGAAGGCAATATTTTATTGCTTTACATGTACCCGGCTTAGTTCTTCCAAATAAGATCAGCCCACCTGATAAAATACAGGATCACAGAACAGATTCCACAGGCATCTTTGGTTGTTGATTTGGCCCCAGGTCAAAGAAAGTGCCTCTTTCTTGAGGAGGATATAGAGTTGTAATTAAGAGAATAACTTTTGGAATCAGACCAGTCTCGGTTTGAATGAATCATTGCTCCAACACTTGCGACCTTGAACAAGTCTTTTAATCTCTCTGTGCCTCTGTTTCTTTATCCATGCAATGGGAGGGAATATGACCTACAACTCATAATTAAATAATTAGGTGAAATTAAGTTAGATAAATGTATGCAAATAGTTGGCAGATTGTCAACTCAATAAAAATATATAGTATTATATATTTTTAAAATATATTTTATCGATTATGCCATTACAGTTGTCCCATTTCCCCCCTTCATTCCCCTCCACCCTGCACACCCTTCTCCCATTTCCCCCCTTTTGTTCATGTCCATGTGTCACAAGTTCTTTAGATTCTATATTTCCCATACTATTCTTTTTTCCCAATATTTTTATTTAATTATTTTTCAAGTACAGTTTTCTGTCTGTTACTCCCGTCCCATCCCACCCCCATGCTCCCCCCTCCTTCCCATTTGCACCCTTCTCAGTTGTTGTCCATGTATCCTTTATATATGTTCCTCTAAATCCCTCCCCTATTTCCTCTGAAATTCCCTCCCCTCTCCCCTCTGGGCACTGTCCCCCCTGTCTATTTTCTACCCATCACCTATGCTACTTATTCTCTGTACCTTCTCCCTCCTTCTCCTCCTCCCACTCCCCTGTTGCTAACCCTCCACGTGATCTCCATTTCTATGATTCTGCTCCCGATCTAGTTGTCTTCTTAGTTTGCTTTTGTTTTAGGTGTGGTTGTTAATAACTGTGAGTTTGCTGTCCTTTCACTGTTCACTTTTCTTAGATAAGTCCCTTTAACATTTCATATAATAAGGGCTTGGTGATGATGAACTCCTTGAGTTTGACCTTGTCTGAGAAGCACTTTATCTGCCCTTCCATTCTAAATGAAAGCTTTGCTGGATAGAGCAATCTTGGTTGTAGGTCTTTAGATTTCATGAGTTGGAATACTTCTTTCCAGCCCCTTCTTGCCTGGAAGGTCTCTTTTGAGAAATCCGTTGACAGTCTGATGGGCACTCCTTTGTAGGTGACTGTCCCCTTATCTCTTGCTGCTTCTAGGATTCTCTCCTTCATTTTAATCTTGGCTAATGTAATGATGATGTGCCTTGGTGTGTTCCTTCTTGGGTCCACCTTCTTTGGGACTCTCTGAGCTTCCTGGAAGTCTATTGCCCTTGCAATAGACTTCCTGGAAGTCTATTGCCCTTGCCAGATTGGGGAAGTTCTCCTTTATTATTTGTTCAAATAACTTTTCCACTTGTTACTCTTCCTCTTTCCCTTCTGGTACCCCTACACTTCAGATGTTGGAACATTTAAACATGTCCTGGAGATTCCTAAGCCTCTCCTCATTTTTTTTTGAATTCTTCTTTTTTCATTCTTTTCTGGTTGGATGTTTCTTTCTTCCTTCTGGTCCACTCCATTGATTTGAGTCCCAGTTTCCTTCTCATCACTATTGGTTCCCTGTGCATTTTCCTTCATTTCACTTAATGTAGCCTTCATTTTTTTAATCTAATTTGTGACCAAAATCAACCAGTTCTGTGAGCATCCTGATCACCAGTATTTTGAGCTGTGCCATCCGGCTATCTCTTGGTTGCTTAAAAGTATTGACTCTGGGGATTTGATCTATTCTTCTGTTTGAGCCTTTTTTTCGGGGTGGGGGGTCTGTTCATGCCTGTTACATATAAGGGGGCGGAGTTTAGGTGTTCACTAGGGCGGGGCAACTCACACTGCTGGGCTGTGATGCTGAATGTGCGGGCTGGGTCAGAGAGAGAGAGAGCAATGGCGCCTGTTCCACACTCCCTCAGATTTCAGTCCCCTCTGCCACTTCCCACAAGCCGGCACCTTTTCAATTGGTGCTTTTAGGCTTTATTTCCCATCACTGGGGCCCAGGGTTACGCGATCTGTTTTCCTGCCCATTTTTCCCTAGTTTATCTGCACTCTAATCTGTGACCATGGTCAGCCCTGCACTGCCTGCACTCCGGCATCTGGCTGCCACTGCCTTTTCCTGCCACAATCCCTCTCCGCTGACTCTGCCCCTATCACTGGTCTGGTTAAATGGTTGTCAGACTTTCATACAGTTCAATTTTCTGTCTGTTCTGGTTGTGTTTTTGTTTCTAAATCTTTGTTGTCCTTAATTTTGGTTGTGTGAGGAGGCACAGTGTTTCCACCTACACCTCCATCTTGGCCAGAAGAAAATAGTATTATATCTTATGTTTCTGTATTTCCCATTAGAGCATTGCCAAGCCCATGAAAGTAGCTTAATGAATATTTGGTGGCTGGTTAACAATTAGCATTAATAAATATTTATGCATTTTTATATTTTGGTCTTTAGAATTGAATTTTTAATAAGTCAGAGACAATTCAGTATAATAAAATACAAAAATCCCATGATAACTAATATTTGTATGTTAATATAGTTGGACTTTTCCTTCAGTATACTATATTTCATCTTGTACTATGTGAGAACATAGAGTTTTCACTTTAATTTAGTAAGAAAATATTACACAGCAGACATTCTCAAAATATATTGAACTTCATTAGCTTCTTTTAATGAATAAAAATATATTCAAAGCACAGACAGTGAGAAAGCCAACAGAAAAGCACTCTGCATTTGGCTGATAACTGCTTCTGGGTCTTAAAAGCTCTTTGTATCAAACTGGTTTCAATCACTGCAGAGTGATTGGTGGTTCAGAGTCTCAGATTCTAAACATGATTTCTTGAGATGATCAAAACTGTACAGAAGTCTCCCTTATCCTTGGTTTCACTTTCCATAGTTTAGTACCTATCGTGTACTGCAGTCTGAAAATATTAATTGGAAAATTCTAGAAATAAAAAATTCATAAATTTTAAATGTTATGCCATTTCGAGTATGATGATAATATCTTGTGCTGCCCTACTCCATCCAGCCTGGGATATAAATCATCCCTTTGTCCAGTGTATCCATGCTGTACATATTCCCCCACCCTTCAGTCAGTAATGAACTCAGTATCAGATAGACTGTTGTAGTATCTCAGTGTTTATGTTCAAGTAACCCTTATTTTACTTAATATTGGCCCCAAAGCACAAGAGTAGTGATGCTGGCCCTGGCCAGGTAGCTCAGTTGGTTAGAGCATCATCCCAATATGCCAAGTGTTGTGGTTTTGATCCCTGGTCAGGGCAATTACAAGAAACAACCAATAAATGCATAAATAAATGGAACAACAAATCAGTTTCTCTCTATCAGTCTGTTTGTCTTTCTCTCAAGTTAATAATTTTAAAAAGCAGGAAAAATGATTAATGATGCTGGCAGTTTGGACATGCCAAAGAGAAGCCTTAGAGTGCTTTCTTTCCCTAAAAAAGAAAGAAAAAATTATATGCTAAGGTGCTATAATATACAGGAAGAAATGGATCTTCTACCCATGAGATTTTGAAGAAAGAAAAAGAAATCTTTGCTACTTGTGGTGTCACACCTCAAAGTGCAAATTTATGGCCACAGTGCATGGCAAGTGCTTAATTAAGATGGAAGAGGTGAGATCATATGATATTTGTCCTGTAATATCTGGCTTATTTCACTTAGCATAAGGCCCTCCAGTTCTATCCACCCTGTCATAAAAGGTAGGAGTTGCTTCTTTCTTTCTGCTGCATAGTATGCCATTGTGTAAATGTACCACGTGTTTTTTTATCTACTCATTTACTAATGGGCACTTAGGTTGCTTCCAATACTTAGCTATTGTAAATTGTGCTGCTATGAACATTGGTGTGTATAGGTTCTTTTGGATTGGTGTTTCAGGATCTTAGGATAAAAACTCAGCAGTGGAATTGCTGGATCAAAAGTTAATTCCATTTTTAGTGATGAATTGCATATGATGTCACCTACAAGTGGAACCTAATGAACAAAACAAACAAGCAAAATAGAATCAAAGACACAAAAATAAGGAACAAACTGACAGTGACCAGAAGGGAGAGGGGAAGGGGATAATGAGGGAAAGAAGGGGAAGGGTCTAGTCAAGTAACATGTATAAAGGACCCATGGACATAGTCAACAGAGTGGGGATTGACTGTGGGAGTGGGAGGGAACAGGGGAGAGCAACGGGAGAAAAATTGGAAAAAATGTAATTGAACAATAAATTTTAAAAGATGGAAAAAGAAAACATTAGTCATTTAGTAGCCATCTCAGTTATTATATTGTTTGTCCCAGAATCACAGTGCTTGTATTCAAAGTAACTCTATGGTAGCCTAATACTGCATCACAATGCCTACATGATTCATCCCACTTCATCTAATTACATAGGCACTGTATCATCTCACATCACAAGGGTGAGTACAGTACAACAAGAGATTTTGAAACAGACTGCATTTACATAACTTTTATTACAGTATATTGTGATAATTGTTCTATTTTATTGTTAGTATTATTGTTAATTCTTACTGTACTTAAAACTTAAACTTTATCATAGGTATGTATATATAGGATAAAACAGTATATATAGGGTTCAGTACTATCCATGGTTTCAGGTATCCACTGGGTGTCTTGGAATATATCCTCTGCAGATAAAGGGGTGGGGACTACTGTATTTTGGACATAGCATTAACTCCCAAGGAAAAATGAGGTTCGAGAATAGTTTACCCTAGACCAGAGTATATTAACAGAGGCACTACAGATGTTTAGGGCCAGATAATTATTTGTTGTGGAGGGCTGTTCTGTGCATTGTAAGATGTTAGCAGCATCCCTGGGCTCTGCTCACTAGATGTCATTAGCACCCTTTCAGTTGTGACCATCAGACACCTCTTTGGGTGTTGTTAAATGTTCCCTAGGGTGGCAGATATGTTCCTGGTTGAGAACTGCTGCTCTAGAATAATAGACTGTGGCTAAATGCAAATATTTTTATCGTTTGCCTAAAATATATATCATAATAGAAAATATGTAATTTACTACTTAATGGCAATTCTAGCCAAGGTTTATATTCAGCTACAAACTCCATTATAATAGTACAGTACAGCATTTAAAAATTTAAGAGAAGGAATACTAAGTATTATGCCTTTATTGCTTATTGTGTTCTTACTTTGACCATATCAAGATAGAAATACATTATTTCAATTAATTTTCTAAAGACTAACTCATTTTTATATATAAAATGAAACTTGACGCAAATAAAAAATCACTACCCTCCTATAAAGCTCAAGTATCCATAACTGTACTTATTCATGAGCATACATTAGAAATTGGAGTAAAGACATTGAATTAGAAATCATAATATATTTGGTCATGCATAGACTTCGTTTCTTTTTAAACTAGTTTAACCAGCTGTTAAACTAGTTATATTAAAACTAGTTACGAGACTTCCGCCAAAATGGAGGCATAGGTGGAAACACTGTGCCTTCTCCCACAACCAAGTTTGAATAAAACAAAGGTTTGGAGAAACAAAGACACAACCAAAGGACAGAAAATTGAATTATACGGAAGTCCAACTACATCTAACAGTTCGACAGGGACAGTAAGAGGGGCGGAGCCAGCAGCGAGCAGGGTCGGGCAGGACAGGGCCCCCGACCCAGGCGCGCAGGCAGACGGGAACCAGCTGGGGTGCGGGGCAGACCGGGGGCGCATATTCTCGCACAGTGAGACAGACCACGCAGGCCCCAGGGGGCGAGGGCTGATGGCGGTGGCACACTCGCGTGCAGTGGGACGAAACGCGTGGGCCCAGTGATGGCAGCAACTGTGGCACCAGTGAGGGCCGTGGCGGCAGGCAGTGGACAGGATGCCATAGTCCCTCTTTGACCCCGCCCCCACATACAGCGTCACAACCCAGCGACTTAGTTGCCCTTCGGCACCGGTGAGGGCTGGGCTGGCAGGGGGCAGACGGGACGCCAGAGTCCCTCTTTGACCCCGCCCCCACATAAGCATCACAACCCAGTGACTTAGTTGCCCTGTAATACCAGTGAGAGCCATTGTCCCTCTTTGACCCCGCCCCCACATACAACGTCACAACCCAGTGACTTAGTTGCCCTGTTCTAGTGAACACTTTAGGGCTCTGATCCTGCTATGGAACAGGCATGAACAACCCGAAAGATGGCACAAGAAGAACTCAAAGTCCCAGAGCCAATAACTCTAAACGACCGAGAAATTGCCAGCCTCTCAGAAGCACAATTCAAGACACTATTTATCAGATTGCTCACAGAACTGGTAGATTATAGTCACAAATTAGAGGGACAAAGTCACAAATTAGAGGAACATATGAAGGCTAAACTAATTGAAATGAAGGGAGATGCACAGGAAACCAATAGTGATGGAAAGGAAACCGGGACTCAAATCAATGGAATGGACCAGAAGGAAGAACAAAACATCCCACCAGAAAGGAATGAAGAGATGAGAATTCAAAAAAATGAGGAGAGGCTTAGGAACTTCCAGGACATCTTTAAACGTTCCAACATCTGTATTATAGGGGTACCAGAAGGGGGAAAGAAACAACCACGAGTGGAAAATGTATTTGAACAAATAATAAAGGAGAACTTCCCCAGTCTGGCAAAGGAAATAGACTTCCAGGAAATCCAGGAAGCTCAGAGAGTGCCAAAGAAGGTGGACCCAAGAAGGAACACACCAAGGCACATCATAATTACATTAGCCAAGACCAAAATGAAGGAGAGAATCCTAGAAGCAGCAAGGGATAAGGGGACAGTCACCTACAAAGGAGTACCCATCAGGCTGTCAGCGGATTTCTCAAAAGAGACCTTCCAGGCAAGAAGGGGCTGGAAAGAAGTATTCCAAGTCATGAAATCCAAAGACCTACAGCCAAGATTGCTTTATCCAGCAAAACTTTCATTTATAATGGAAGGACAGATAAAGTGCTTCTCAGATAAGGTCAAGTTCAAGGAGTTCATCATCACTAAGCCCTTATTATATGAAATGCTAAAGGGACTTATATAAGAAAAAGAAGATGAAAAATATGAACAGTGAAAGGACAGCAAACTCACAGTTATTAGCAACCACACCTAAAACAAAAGCAAACCAAGAGGACAGCTAGATGAGGAGTGGAACCATAGAAATGAAGAACACATGGAGGGTTAGAAACAGGGGGGTGGGAGGAGGAGAAGGGGGGAGAAGGCACAGAAAATAGCATAGATGGTAGGTAGAAAATAGATAGGGGGGAGGGCGAGAATAGCAGGGGAAATATAGAATCTAAAGAAGTTGAGACACGTGGATATAAACTAAGGAGGGGAGAATGGTGGGGGAGGGAGGGTGCGGGTGGAGGGGAATGAAAGTGGGGAATAGAACAACTGTAATGGTATAATCAATAAAATATATTTTTTTTAAAATAAAATAAAATAAATAAATAAGAAAAAATAAACTAGTTACAATTTTGGGCAAGTCATCTAACCTAACCAAAATTTCTTTATCTTTGTCTATACAGTACAAAGTTTCCATCCTGATACCCTTTGATGACATTGGTGGTATACTGTGGCTTATTCTCCCTCTCCCTGTCTCTTGAATCCTATTTGAACATATCATTTACACATCTGTAATAGTTCTACCAATGAAAACTTGGGCAGAAGACCACCAGCCACAATGCACATAACTTCTTTTGGCTGAAAAAATGAGAGGAAGAAAAACAATAGGGTGCCATTTTAGTCACACTGTGTTAACAATGACCGAAAAACACACTTATGAAATAATACTCAATACCAGTCAAGGCTGTAGAGAAACTAATACATTCTGCTGGTAGCAGAAAAGCATAAAGAACCAAAAAATATTTGTGGTTTTTGACCCTGTTATACCATTTCACAGACTATCTTTTTTAAAGATTTTATTTATTTATTTTTAGAGAGAGGGGAAGGGAGGTAGAAAGAGAGGGAGAGAAGCACCAATGCATGGTTGCCTCTTACACATCCCCAACAGAGGGCTTAGCCCACAAACCAGGCATGTGCCCTGACTGGGAATCGAATCAACAACCCCTTTCAGTTTGCAGGCTAGCACTCAATCCACTGAGCCACACCAGCTAGGGCCCATTTCACAGACTATCTTAAGGAAATAATCCAAAAATAGGAAAAAGCAATTTTAATAGTGAAGAAACAGTTAAGTAAAATAATCTGCTGAATGGATTAAGCAGTCATAAAAGTGATAAATATAAAGAATATGTAGTGACAGGAAAATAGCATATTAATAAAGTGTCTTCCTATAGTCACAATATGCAATATTAAATACTGAATGTGAATATTCAAAATTCACAGCTGTGAATTAAAATTATAATAGTAAATGCAAATATTCAATCTTCACAGCTGTGAAGTTCTATACTTCTGCTATGCTGCCATGTATCAATTCAAGTACCAAAGAGGCAATATTCTGACCACAAGAAAGAGCTTTAGATGAATGCATAATTATTTTAAATAAGTGTTAAACTCCTCAGAATTTTTACATGAATGAATATTGGTAATTTTAAAGGTATCATGTTTCAAAAATCATTCTCAGAAACATTTTCTACAGCAAGGAAAAGTAATCAGCTATTAATAACTACTAATCAGTAATTAATAACTAGATGTGTAAATCTATATTCCCAAGACTAATTATTTAATTAAGGATGTCTTCCTCAAAAGTGAAACAACATGAACATAGGCAACAAACCTTGTTTTCTGCTGTGAACCTCAAAATATAATGATGAAATGTTAAGAAGTGTTATTTAAGAGTCTGTAAGCAGATAGAGCTTCTTTATTTTTTGTTCTTTGCATCATTATTTACTATTTATTTTTATTTTTACTTATTTTTAAAGTATATTTTATTGATTATGCTATTACAGTTTTCCCGATTTACCCTCTTTATCCCCCTTCTACCCTGCACTTCCCAACCCTCCGGCATCCCCTCCTTATTTTGTGCCCATGGGTTGTACTTATAAGTTATTTGACTTCTCTGTTTCCTATATCATTTCTGACCTCTCCCCATCTATTTTATGCCTACCAATTATGCTTCTTATTCCTTGTACCTTTCCTCACCATTCCTCTGCTTCCTGTCCCCACTGAAAACCCTCCATGTGATGTTCATTTCTCTGATTCTGTTCCTGTTCTATTGTTTGCTTAGTTTCTGTTTTCATTGTTTTTCTTTTTTTAGGTTTATTTGTTGTGAGTTTGTTGTCATTTTACTGTTCATAGTTTTTTATCTTCTTCAACTTCTTAGATAAGTCCCTTTAACATTTCAAATAATAATGGCTTGGCGATGATGAGTTCCTTTACCTTGACCTTGCCTGGGAAGCACTTTGTCTGCCCTTCCATTCTAAATGATAGCTTTGCTGGATAGAATAATCTTGGGTATAGGTCTTTGCCTTTAATGACTTTGATGAATACTTCAGTCCCTTCTTGCCTGCCAGGTTTCTTTTGAGAAATCAGCTGATAGCCTTATGGGCAATCCTTCATAGGTAATTGTCTCCTTTCCTCTTGCTGCTTTTAAGATTCTCTCTTTATCTTTGTTCATTTGTTTGTTCATTCAGTTCTGGTTGGATTTATTTCTTCCTTTTGTTCCAAATTGTTGATTTGAGTCCTGGTTTCCTTCCTGTCACTGTTGGTTCCCTGAATATTTTGTTTTATTTCACTTTGGGTATCTCTCATTTACTCTTTCATCTTCCAACCAAGCCCAACCAGTTCTATGAGCATTTTGATTACCAGGGCTTTGAACTCTCCATCAGATAGGCTGACTATCTCCTCATCACTTAGCTCTCTTTCTGGAGTTTTACTCTGTTCTTTCATTTGGGCCATATTTTTTTGTCTTGGCACACCTGTTAAGTTGTAAGGGGGCAGGGTCTTAGGTATTCACCAGAGCAGGGTAACCCTCCTTGCAGTGCTGTGGCACTGCCTATGGGGGAGGGGCCAGAGATGTAAAAATGCAGCTCGCCAGCTTGGTTCTAGCCAACTTTGCAACAAACTCTTGTGTGAGACTGGGAGTTTCTCCCACTGTGGCAACCCCCACCATAGTCCACAGTCAGCTCTGAGTCTCAGTTTTCCATTCAGTCAGCCTCACCTGCATGGTCTGCTGCCTCACTTGTGGGTTCTCTCAGCCAATGCAGACAGGGCTTCCTAAAAAACAGTTCTAGAAAACAGATGTCAAAACCACACTCCATGATTTTACTATTTTTTTCTAATATGACAATAACCAGGACTGACTTTGGAAGTTTCTCATATCCAAAACTATAAAATATGTATTAAAACATTATATCATAATGGTATCTCTTCTTTCATACCCTATGCTTGGCACTATGAAGGATACAAAGTAGACAGAAGACTTAATCCCTATTCTCAAGATTTTCATCTAGTTGAGGGGAAATGCTCAGAACATTGGGAACAGACATGCCTGGACTTAGTGAGTTCTGCTTTGAGAGGCTTAGAATATATGCTGAGTAGGTGGAAGAGGATCCCGAACATCAAGGTAAGTTTAGACTTTGATAGAAAAGGAAGTATGGCACTATTAAAGTGTTCTAATGAGGAGAATAATATTATTACTCAGTCCCCTGTTTAGACCCCCTCAACTTCCCATTGCTCCTACAAAATCGAAATTCCTTAATATAGTTTATAAAGACCCTTCTAAGATCTGATCATTTCTTACCTCTCTAACATCACTACTGCTACTTAATGCCACCCTCTCTCTTTTGCCATCCTAGAATTCTGTGTGTTCTTTGAAGGTGTCAAACTCTTCCCACTTCAGGACTTTTGAACACACCATCCCCTCTGTTTGGAACACTTGACCACCCACTTCTTTTTCAATATCATTTCTTTCACAAAGTTCATCAAACCCATACTTTCTTCTTTGCCTCACCACCTCAGAAAGCATGGGGTCTTAGTTGTCTTCACCACTGTGTTGCCAGCACCTAGCATAGTATCTGGTTCAATGCAAACATCTTATAAATGTGTTGACATGTTAAAATTAATATCGGATTAAATTTCATTATTATAATGGGGAAAAATGAAAGAAATTCACCTTGCAGCAGATAGTATCCATGGTGTGTTAGAAAAGTAGAGACAAGAGTCTAGCAAAATGAATAGGAGGCAGTTGGAGCAATGTAGGCATAAGGGAATAAAGGCCTACACTAAGACTGGTTTAAAGACATGGACAAGAATAAGAAACTTCTGAAGAATAAATAGGAAAGTTGAGATTAATTAGCTATAAAGCTAATGGAATATTATTCAGCTGCAAAAGAAAAAGGAAATTATACATTTTGCAATAGCATGAATGGGACTGGAGAACATTATGCTAAGTAAAATAAGCCACTCAGAGAAAGACAAGGACCATATGATTTCAATCATGTGTGGAATCTCATGAAGAAACTGAACTAACAAGCAAAATAGAGACAGACTCATAGACAGAGAGCAGGCTGACAGCTGTTGGTGTGGGGACTGGATAGGAGAAGTAGAGAGATTGAGCAAAAAAAAGAGAGACAGAGAAATAACTCATGGACATGGACAACAGTGTGATGATTGCCAGGGGCCAGGGGTAGGGAGAGGTGGAGGAGAATATAGTGGAATAGATGATGATGGGAGGAGACTTGACCTGGAGTGGCAAACACACAATACCCATTTACAGGTGATGCATTGTAGAATTGTGCATCTGAAACCTGTGTGATTTTGTTAAATAGTGTCACCCCCATAAATTCAATGAAAAGGAAAACATTAGCTATAAAGTATTAAAGGGTTATGTTAATAATTCTTACATAATAAGCCAAAGAGATCATAGATTAGAGATGATGCTCAAAGCGAGAAAAAAAGTAAGATCAGTCAGTTTGGGGAAAAGGAAGTGCTAAAATCACTTTTATTAGGCATGTTGACTTGCCAGTATCAGAGGGACATGCAAATGTTCAGAATATTTGTAGACAGAAGTTACGGCTAGCGATGCAAACTTGGGATCTGTCAGCATTGAGGAGATAAGTGAAGCCATGAGACTGAATGAGTTCTAAAATGAAGAGTGTAGAAAGAAAGACCCAAACAACAAGTGTTGGAGAGGTTGTGGAGAAAAGGGAACCCTAGTGCCCTGTTGGTGGGATTGCAGACTGGTACAGCCACTATGGAAAACAGTATGATATTTTCTCAGAAAACTGAAAATGGATCTACCCTTTGACCCAGCAATTCCACTGCTAGGATTATATCCTAAGAACCCTGAAACACCAATCTGAAAGAACCTATGCACCTCAATGTTCATAGCAGCACAATTTACAATAGCCAAGTACTGGAAGCAACCTAGGTGCCCATCAGTAAATGAATGGACAAAAAAAATCTATGGTACATTTATACAATGGAATTCTATGCAGCAGAAAGAAAGGAGCTCCTACCCTTTGTGACAGCATGGATGGAACTGGAAAGCATTATGCTAAGCAAAATAAGCCAAGTGGTGAAAGACAAATACCATTTGATCTCACCTTTAACAGGAACCTAATCAACAAAACAAACAAACAAGCAAAATATAACCAAAGACACTGAAATTGAGAACAGGCTGACAGTGACCAGAGGAGAGAGGGGAGGGAATTTCAGTGGAAAAGGGGAAGAGTTTGCAGGAACAAGTATAAAGGACACATGGACAATAACAAGAGGGGATGGAAATGGGAGGGAGGTGGGGAGGGCTGGGAGGGTGGGCTGGGATGGGCATAAAAGGCAACTGTACTTGAACAGCAATTAAATAAAAAATAAAGTATTTATCTTCAAAAAAAGAAAGAAAGAAAAACCCAAAATGCTGAAGACTGAACCTTGGATAAAGGATAGAGTTAGGTGAAGAGGAAGGAAAATAATAGAAGGCACAATATGGTACAAGAGAAATAATGCAAATCATGTTGAGAGAATTTTACAAAATGGGTGTTGAGTAGTGTTAAATAAAGAAGGCAAGGAGGCTGAAGACTAGGGAAAGGTCATTAGATTTGGCAAGAAATCACTATGAATTTTTGAGACTCAGTATTTAGTGTAGTGTGGTGACAGAAGCAATGCAAATGGTAGAGCCAATCAATAGGAAAAGGTTTTACTTGGTGGTGTGACCATTCAGGATTATATGTAATTTTTAGAAGAAGTTGTTAAAACATGAGATTGTCAGGAAAAAGCAAAGTATTTGGGTAATGAAGAAAATATAAGCCTGAGCCCTGGCTGGTGTAGCTCAGTGGATTGAGCGCGGGCCTGCGAACCAAAGGAAAATATAAGCCTGAAATTACGGTGCTCAATACATCTACTGTGCATTACACAAATATAAAAGCCAGTGACTCACTGAGGAAGAAATCCAAAACAAAAACATTAGGGGTACACAGACTAAAACTATACACAGTAATGTGAGTGAATCTCACAAGCAATATTGAGGGAAAGAAACCAGACTCAAAAGGAGCTAGGTACAAAAAGGTACATTCTGTATGATTGTTTACAAACAATTCAAAAACACCAAAAGAATATAAGCTGTTAAAAATCAGGATAGTGGTTGCTTTTGAGGAAGGTGAGTGTAAAGAGGCCCAACAGTGGCTTCTAGGGTGTTTGTCATGCATTGTTTATTGATATGGGTTCTAGTTACAAAATGTGTTCATTTTTTGGTAACACATCAAGCTGTATACTTATGGTATGTGCACTTTCTGTGTGCATTTTTCCATTAAAACTTTAAAAAAACTAAAAACAAATATGAGGAGATGAGTGAGTCTATGGTGAGGTGCTCTTAGGCCTTCAGTTTTAAATAGAAGTTTTGGAGGCTGGGAGATGAGAGGAGGCCTGTATGGTCTTCTCTGTACTCAGGAGTTGAGCAACACATAGGTACTACTATATCAAAAGGAGCTACCACTAAGGTACACTGTTTCTCAGGTAATATTTGCATGTGTCTTAAGACTTTGATTTCTGACTGGCTTCTATTGTTAATTTTTACATATTTGTTGGACCTGAACATTAAAATTAGAGAAAAAACTTGAAATTTCCAAACCGACCTACATAAGTGATATGACTTTAAATAAAACCAGAACCTAAAAGTGAGACAGGTAGAGATGAAATGTCGCTTCACTTGTGTTGAAAAGGGATTACAGATTTCCAATTATGGATGTGAGGGTGATCTGGTTGCAATATCTGTTACTCCATTGATCTCCAGGATTGATTAGACTGATCTGGCTCACTAGGCAGGTGTCCCCTTCCTCCCTCATCAATCCATGTGTTTCTTCCCTAAGCTGCACTCTTGATCAAAGAGAGTGACAGAAAAAGAAAAGATTTTCAACTTCATTATTTCTCCAACTGGATCACTCTATAATCCACTCCATTTTTTCACCTGCATTAAGCGTTAATCTAAGTTGCCATTACAGATGAACAAAAATAACAGCCCCAAAAGAGTAATTCTGAGAAGTATATAACTTGTTCCTCATATATAATTGATTACATGACCACACATTTACTTTATCTAATTTTATTAATTTCAAAGTTATTCAAGTCTGCTAATTTTTGTGTTTGGAAGCTATTAAAAAATGATTACACATAACCCTTTCTGTGCTTTGCAACACATCCCCACTGTTTAAAAACATTCACAAGGGACAGACTTGCAGCTAAGTACATAAGGTCCCTTCAACAGTTCCCCAGGCTTTTCAATCTTCTATCCCCAATGCATAAAGATGAACATGATGACTTTGTTCCCTATTCCTTCCATTAGTTGTTAATTGATGCTTATTACATAATGGCTATCTCAAAGTCTCTTTAGAGAGTCTAAAATACATGAAGTAATTCTATGGCTACCTGTAAAAAGGATGAAAATCAAGATCATGATTATCATGTACCCAAAGTACAAAATGGTGCTTGTAATGCTCACGATTTAAAGTTTGGTAAAAAAGTAATAAACTGTATACATAAAAAAATAAACAGTTGTAAAACCACTAGTAAAAAAGATTCTCTACCACCAATGATAATCCTGTACAAAAAGAAGAAAAAGAAAACAGCTTCTTAGATGAACTTCTACCTCTAAATGAGTTAGAGGTATTTATGGTAATAACAACACAAAGTTGGCTCTGTGGTTCTGTAAACTTATGGATTGAAAGAAATAAAGGGAGAAGTTTTATAAGAAATTTAATATAATATGTACTGTCTGACTAATCTATGTTCCACTTGGAGTGACCCAAAAACTGTAAGTTCTTTTTTTCTAGGACCATGTCTGTGCTTGAGGACTATATTTCTAGTGTATGCATCCCCTGTATCATGATGCTGCCTCAGCCCTGGAAGCTTCCAGGTCAGTTTTAATATACTAGCCAGAATTGTGCTGAGCCTGAATTAATGCCTTCGGCCATGTAATAAAGGTGAGTATAGAAACTTAAGATAGTCATTTTATAGTAAATGGAATTTGTTTTAACCAGCTAAATGCAGAACCCATGGAGGCATGCCTGAGGTCAACATAAAGGTTAGTCTCACCCTGACCAATAGGATCCTAAGAATAACAGTTTTACTATAAAAGTACTGTGGTCAAGGGCCAAGGGGATAGACAGTGCAGAAAATAGTTATCATAGCAGGCCTAAAGTGCTATTTTTAGAAGGGCCTTCTTGCGAGGTAGACCCTTGACTTACATCTGGGAATCTGAAATTTAATCATTCCCTGATTGATAAGACTGGTCTTCTATACCTAGACTGTACAATGTGATTTATGGTGAATACTTGCTTTCCTTTTGGGAGTGTGGAATGTTATAGTTGCTAGACAGAGGGTTACTAACCCTAAATGCTGAGTCTCTAATGGGTTTCCCTGGGCAGAAATTTTGCACATACATTAGTATATTTTTTAGTGCTGGAGAAAGAAGCACACTTGGTGTGCCCCCACACTTGGGAGAGAGAAAGCATGGGAAGACTGTGCATGGATTTCTTCAGAACCCACCTGTGTCTTTTTCCCTTGCTGATCCTGTTGTGTATTCTCTTGCTGTAATAAACCTTAGCCATGACTGCATCTATATGTTGTATTCCATGAGTCCTTCTAGTGAATCCTCAAACATGGGAGTAGTCTTAGGGTACCCCAAAACATTGCTAAGAAATAAAAGTACAGGCATTATATAACTATTACTGTAGGTCTTATTAAAGACTGTTGCAGATTTTCTCTTGGAAAATTTACCATAAACTTAATAAGTAGCTAAGTATGATTTTACACAATTATAATTTTTACCTTTATACCTAGAGCTCAAGGAGAAAATGCTCTAAGATATCATGTATATAATAGTCATTCCCTAAACCCTCTTTGTCATCTTTAGAGAATCACTTTTAATTGTCAAAAAAAAGGATTTAGATTTAAAAAAAAAAAAACATGTTGCCCTGGCTGGCATAGCTCAGTGGATTGAGCGCAGGCCTGCAAACCACACGATTGCGGTTCGATTCCCATTCAGGGCACATGCCTGGGTTGCAGGCCAGTTCCCAGCAGGGGCCTCACGAGAGGCAGCCATACATTGATATGTCTCTCCTTCCCTTCCCCTCTAAAGATAAATAAATAAAATCTTTAAAAAAAAAACATGTTCACTCTCACCTTAGTTATCCAGAGAGATGTCAGGGAAAAAAATAATGATGGAGTGGGGTGAAAAGAACTGTTTATGCCTATGGTAACCAGGAGGCAATAAAATTAAAGTAAGAGAAACTGCCTTTAGTAGCAATTTCAAACATAAAATACAATCCTACCCTAAGCTACAAAAATTTTTTAATTGTTGAAATGCCATTGAACCAGATCTTTTATATTTTTAAATATCAAATCAGTTTCCTATATTTTCTATGTTAATTGAGTATTATGCAGCAATTATAGTAACTAGCCAGTGAGAAATTGCTTTCTGTTTAAATTTTCCATCAAATTAGCATTAACTTGATAGCTGCATCAAAATCAAAATGTCATTAGGAAAACATAATATAAAACCAATCCCAAATTGTAGAAACCATGCATTTGATATTTATTTCCTTTCTCAACATTGGAATTAGACTTCTAATTCCAATAATACAAGTTTAGAAAACTTAACGTGCATTAGTTTCTTAAGTCTTTACCTCAGCACATAAGTAAAACAACACAGAAAAAACTGTGCCTTCTGAACAGGCAATCAAGAAAAGTATAAAAATTAAGAAAAGGAAGACAAACATAAAATATGTGATGACACCTGAAAATAAAAATTATAGCTTTAAAATAAACTTGAAGTTCATGTGAGTCCTCACATGAACAAGCATAAAGGACACATTGACAATAACTAAGGTGGGGGGCAGAATTGGGAGGGAGGTGGGGAGCACTGGGGGGACACGGCTGGGAATATAAGACAGAAAACTGTACTTGAACAAGAATTAAATTTTAAAAAGTTAAAAAAGTAATAATAAAAAAATAAACTTGAAGTTAATAAAGAAATATTAGTCTAAATCTGTACAAAAGACACACACTTCTCTACTAACTCTTAACTCTTCATTCCAAAACTTCATCTGTCCCTCTAGTATAAAAAGTATATATATATACCCTCACCTATGAAGTTTCAGAGTTTGGACATTTCTTCCCTAGTCAGAATTAGTGTTTCCATTTACCTGTATTTCTTGGCTCATATAATTTCATTTTCACTTAAGACTTGAATAATAGCTCTATAATTTTCTCAATGCACAATTTTAAGGTTTTATTTATTTTTTAAAGGGAAGGGGGGAGGAAGGGGGCAGAAACTTCAGTATGTGGATGCTTCTCTCAAAGCCCCTGCTGGGGACCTGGCCTGCAACCCAGGCGTGTGCCCTGACTGGGAGATGAACCAGCAACTCTTCGGTTCACAGGCCAGAACTCAATCCACTGAGCCACACCAGCCAGGGCTTGATACAATTTTAAAACATGCTTTCTCTTTAGGAATGGAAGGCTGTAAATGCCATAAATATGTGTGGCCACATTACATAACAGAAAACCAGAGACTCAAATGCCAGTTTGCCTTTGAACATCTATTGACAGGCTGCCTTCTCAAACAGGTATTTATATGATGGCACACATAATTCTATTAAATACATTTTCAAACATGCATTTTTTTCAAAAATCTATGTGTGGATTACATTTAGGCCCAACTTTGGTTGTTTTTTGCCCTTTTGTTTTGTTTTGGCTGGGTACAGTGAATTTTATTGATGATACATGACAAGGTGACACTCCCTAAGCCCTTCCCTTTCTTCAGGGGGTCTGGGATGGAAACTGGAGGTCAGGAGATTCTCAGGGTGTCAGGGGATCAATTTGGGGCAAGGACATCCCAGCAGCTGAGTACCTCTCTTCCTGTTGCTTGGGCTGGTGGTCCAGGAGGCTCTTACTCCTTGCAGGTCATGTGGACCATAAGGTGCACCACTATGTTGCTATAGCCAAGTTCATTGTCATACCAGGAACTGAGTTTGACAAAGTGGTCATTGAGGGTGATGCCAGCCCAGCATCACAGGTAGAGGAGTTGGTGTCACTATTAAAGTACAGGAGATGACCTGGTTCTCAGTATGACTCAGGATGCCCTTGAGAGGGCCCTCTGATGCCTGCTTCACTGCTTTGTTCATGTTATCATATTTGAAGGCTTTCTCTAGGTAACAGGTCAGATCTACAACTGACACATTGGGGTGTGGGGATGTGGAAGGCCATGCCAGTGAGCTTCCCATTCAGCTCAGGGATGACCTTGCCCACAGCCTTGGAAGCACCAGTAGAAGCACTGATGATGTTCTAGGTAGCCCCTTGACCACCACACCACAGCTTCCCAGAGGGCCCATCCACAGTCTTCTGTGTGACAGTGATGGCATGGACTGTGGTCATGAGTCCCTCCACTATACCAAAGTTGTCATGGATGACCTTGGCCAGGAGGGCCAAGCAGTTGGTGGTGCAGGAGGCATTGCTGACAATCTTCATGGAGTTGTCATACTTGTCATGGTTCACACCCATCACAAACATGGGGAGTCCACAGAAGGGTCAGAGATGATGACCCTCTTGACTCCAACCTTTAAGTGATCTCCAGCCTTCTCCATAGTAGTCAAGATACAGTGGTCTCTACAATATATTCAGCACCAGCATTGCCCCTTTTGATGTTGGCAAGATCTTGCTCCTAGGAGAGGGAGATTGATTTTCCATTATTTACAAGTTTCCCATTCCCCTCCTTAACCATGCCTTTGATCTTGCCATAAGTACAATCATACAGGAACATGTAGACCATGTAGTTGACATCAGTGAAGGGGTTATTGATGGTGACAATATCCATTTTGCCAGAGTTAAAACAGCCCTGGTGACCAGGCACGCAATACAACCAAATCCATTCACTCATCATCATATCTCAGGGCTGCAGCTGGCACTGAGCAGGAAAGCATGGCTTTCAAAGTGGAGGAGCAGAGAGCCTAGGTCCAACTTTGAAGAATAAATTTATTTTATTATTATAGAGCTGAGCTGACTAAATTGGGCTGAACAATAAACTTTTTAAAAGGCCTTCTGAAGATAAGAAGAAACTGATAAAACAATCAATACCCCATTTTAAAATCTCATCTTAAACATATAGTTGGGTGTGATAATGAAAGATGAGAGGTGGGGAGAATTATTTCTATAGATAATAAATATATACAAACTTTCACACAACAAGCACACTGTTCCTCACTACAACAAAAATTAATTTGTCTTTTAGTTTTCACTTTAAATTACTTTTCCATTAAAATATCTGAAAAATATGGTTAGTAGAATCTATTTTGCAGCATGTTAAATATTTAGTTGCTGACAAGGTGACAGATTATACTGGTTAGCTTTGGAACAACTTTGACATACTGCTGTTTAAAAGGTGAGCAATTGGACTTCTGGCCAAGATGGAGGCGTAGGTGGAAACACTGTGCCCCCTCCCACAACTAAATTTAAAGGCAGCTAAGTCTTAGGAACAAAAATGCAGCCAAAACAGTGAAAATTGAACTGTACGGAAGTCTGACAACAACGAACCACTCAGCCAGACCGGTAAGAGGGGCGGAGTCAGCGGCAGAGCAGGGTCTGGCTGGAAAGATCGTTTGTCTGACCAACCCAGGAGCAGAGGCAGAGGCCATTGGTGGATCCCAGGTGTGGGGTGGTGATGGGCAGACCCAGTGAGGGTGCAGGGCGGCTGGCTGACTGCAGTCACACATTCACGCTCATGCGCAGATAAACCAAGAAAAGGAGTGAACAGTGAGACAGACATCTCTGGCTAGGGCCCCAGCGGGAATTAGAGCCTGAAAGCACCAACTGAAAAGACTTTCTCAGAGTCGAGGGGCTCAGAGAGGTCCCAGGCCACAGAGAGTTTGTTGGAGAGACCCACAGGGTCCTGGAGAATACACGGGCACACACACCTGGGAACCAGCACCAGAGGGGCCCAATTTGCTTGTGGGAAGCCGCAGAGGGGACAGAAATCTGAGAGAGAGTGGAGCAAAGTGCCATTTTTTTTCTCTCTGACCCCGCCCCCACATACAGCATCACAGCCCAGCAACTGAGTTGCCCCATCCTGGTGAACACCTAGGGCTCCACCCCTCAAACGTAACAGGTGCAAACAGACCAAACATTATGACTCAAGAACAGCTCAAAGCCCCAGAGCCTATAATTCTAAGTGGCCAAGAAATAGCCAGCCTTTCAGATGCACAGTTCAAAACACTGGTGATCAGGATGCTCACAGAATTGGTTGATTTTAGCCACAAATTAGAGGAACATATGAAGGCTAAACTGATTGAAATGAAGGGAAATGCACAGGAAACCAATAGTTATGGAAAGGAAACTGGGACTCAAATCGAGGGAGTGGACCAGAAGAAAGAAAGAAACAACCAAACAGAAAAGAAGGAAGAAACAAGAATTTTAAAAAATGAGCAGAGGCTTAGGAACCTCCAGGACATCTTTAAATGTTCCAACATCTGAATTATAGGGGTACCAGAAGGGGAAGAAGAAGAGCAACAGGAGGAAAACTTATGTAAAAAAAGAATAATGGAGAATATTTCCAATCCGGCAAAGGAAATAGACATCCAGGTAGTCCCCAAAGCTCAGAGTCCCAAAGAACTTGGACCCAAGAAGGAACACACCAAGGCACATCATCATTGCATTAGCCAAGATTAAAATGAAGGAGAGAATCCTAGAAGCAGCAAGAGATAAGGGGACAGTCACCTACAAAGGAGTTCCCATCAGACTGTCAGCGGATTTCTCAAAAGAGACCTTACAGGCAAGAAGGGGCTGGAAAGAAGTATTCCAAGTCATGAATCTAAAGACCTACATCCAAGATTGCTCTATCCAGCAAAGCTTTCATTTAGAATGGAAGGACAGATAAAGTGCTTCTCAGATAAGGTCAAGTTCAAGGAGTTCATCATCACCAAGCCCTTATTATATGAAATGCTAAAGGGACTTATCTAAGAAAAAGAAGATGAAAAATAGGAACAGTGAAAGGACAGCAAACTCACAGTTATTAACAACCACACCTAAGACAAAAGCAAACCAAGAGGACAGCTAGATCAGGAGCTGAACCATAGAAATGAAGATCACATGGAGGGTTAGCAACAGGGGAGTGGGAGGAGGAGAAGGGGGAAGGTACAGAGAATAAGTAGCATAGACAGTAAGTAGAAAATAGACAGGGGGGAGGGCAGGAATACTATGGGAAATACAGAATCTAAAGAACTTGTGACACATGGACATGAACAAAAGGGGGGGAATGGTGGAGGAGGGGTGTGCAGGGTGGAGGGGAGTGAAGGGGGGAATGGGACAACTGTAATGGCATAATCAATAAAATATATATTTTTTAAAAAGGTGAGCAATTAATGTGCATGATTAAGCCTAATTTCTGAGGACTTAAAAGTTTTGTCTGAAAGATTCCTTTGGGACAAAATTGTTATAAACACACACAATTGGCTTCTGAATTATATTTTATGGTACCTTTGCCCCATTTCCAAAAAAAACCCTCCATAGTAACACCCCAGTTGTTCAGTTCCTAAAACCACAATGCAGTCAAGAATCAGGAAGTAACCAAAGACATTCAAATTAAAAACAAACTGACAGTAACCAGAGGGAAGGTGGGAGGGGATAATGTGAGTAAACAAGGGAAGGGTTGTCAAGGAACATATATAAAGGACACATGGGCAAAGCCAAAGGTGGATAGAATCAAGGGTGGGTGTTGGGGATTGCTGGAGTTGGGGAGAGTGGAGGGGGAAAATGGACACAACTGTACTGGAACAACAATAAGAAAAGAGAATCAGAAAGTGAGAAAAAAGGGACTCAGAGCAACTAAACTACTTGTCAAAAAGCTCAGGCACTAAAGCTGTTGAACTTTAATTAGAGAGCACTGATTCTTGCTTTACATGCTTTTGAACTATCTTGGTTATTAAAATTCATTTTTTTAAATTTTATTCATTTGTTTTTAGACAGAGGGGAAGGAAGGGAGGGAGAAAGAGAGGGAGAGAAACATCAATGTGTGGTTGCCTCTTCACTACCCCCACCGGGGACCTGGACCACAAACCAGGCATGTGCCCTGACTGGGAATCAAGCTGGCAACACTTTGGTTTGCAGGCAGGCACTCAATCCATTGAGCCACAGTAGCCAGGGATGGTTATTAAAATTCTTAAACCATGACAAATAAATAACAAAAGGAAACTTCGAAGAGCAGGCATCCTGATACACAGAACTAAGGGCTGATGGAAAGGAACACAGAAAAATTTTATTTACAGCTCAATACAGATAAAGACCCAAAGTCAGTTGACTTCAAATTATTTTTAGCAGAGGAACTTTAACTGAAATCTCACATGGAAGACCAGCGTAGAAAACAAATCTGAATCAGAACTGCCCATTCCCATCTTAGGCATCTCCCTCCAAGAAACACCTCCACTCCACCCCCTGCAAGACCTAACACAAGTACACTTTGAGACCAACTTCACTAAGTCACTGGGAAAGGCTTTTAAAAGGTTGTTACTTTATAAAAAAGTAAAATTTATACAAACTCCTACCAAAAACTGCTTTTAAATTTTTGTCATTTAAGTCTTAGTTCCCTAGGAAATTCTCCCAGGTCAGATTGCTACTTGTTGCATAAAGCAGGGACAAATCAAGTTTTGCCATGTCAGAATTTAACTACCTTGAAATACAGTAATATTAATTTAATTTCTTAACAATCACTATTTTTGAAATTATAAAGATACAATACTTACCAAATATTGTTTAGAATTTAAAAAAAAACAGTTGAATATGCCCTGATCGGTATGGCTCAGTGGATTGAGCACTGACCTGAAAACCAAAGGGTCATCGGTTCAATTCCCAGTCAGGGCACATGCCTGGGTTGCAGGCCAGTTCCCAGCTGAGGACTCATGAGAGGCAACCATACATTAATATTTCTCTCCTTCTCTCCTTCCCTTCCCCTTTAAAAATAAATAATAAATAAATAAATAAATAAATAAAATAAAGAATCTGGTTTGTATGAAATGTACCCCCAAGCTACTCAAAAATAAATCAAGTGCAAATCAGAATGTCATAAAATCCAAGTAAATTTATACAGATATAATTATAATACAGAATCTTGAATCTTAACAGAACATGGAACATTTTCAAGAGCAGTCATGCAGGCAGCACTAGACCAATGCTGTGTAATAGAAATTAATGCAAGTCAAATAAGCAATTTTAAATTTTTGGTAGCTATATTTTAAAAAGTAAAAAGAAACAGATGAAATTAATTTATTTTATTTTATTTACTCTAGCATGCCCAAAAGATCATTTACATTGTTAATCAATATAAAAATTATTAATCAGAAATACTATATTCTTATTGTTGTTCTATGTGTTTGAAAACCAGTGTGTATTTTAGTTACAACACATCTCAACTTGGACTAGCTACATTTGAAGCACTCAAAAGCCACATGTGGCTGGCACACAATTAAACAATAAGGATGTTTATCTCTTCTTATAAATTTCAAGGGAGAGATTAGAAAAAAATTACTGGGGACTATTTCAATATAAAATAATGTATGATATCAAAACATTCTCTCTTAGAATTTGTCATACAGAGAACAAACTGATGGTTGCCATATGTGAGGGGTTTGGAAGGCTGGGTAAAAAACATGCACTACCAAGGAGCACAAAATGGTAGTTACAAAATACAGGGATGTGAAGTGCAGTATGGGGTATATAGTCAACAATATTGTGATAACTATGTGTAGTGCCAGGTGAGTATTACATTTATCAGGATGGGTAACTTTGTAAATTATATTAGTGTCTAACCACTATTCTGTATACCTGTAATATAAAATAATATTTAATGTCAACTGTAATTGAAAAAATAAAACAAAATAATAAAAACTTTTAAAGAATTTGTCTTAAAATTTAGCAATACTTTTCCAAAATTTTTCTCTTTTCTGCTCTCTATGGAACTCCCCCTCCTGCTTTATCTCACTGATTTCTCCCCTGAAAACTCATGTTATACTTTTTTAAAAATATTTTTTTATTTATTTTTTGAGAGAGGGGAAGGGAGGGGGAAATAATGGGGGAGAAACATTGATGTGTGAGAGAAACATCTATGAGTTACTTCTCATACACAACTGGCCCACAACCCAGGCATGTGCCCTGACCAGGAATCAAACCAGCAAACTTTCAGTCTGCAAGACTGAGCCCAGCCTGCTGAGCCACACCAGTGAGGGTTCATGCCATATCTTTATACAATCCTTTTGCAGTATGAACTTATTTAGTATTTTGCTATCATATTTCTTTTCCCTATACAAGGAATAGGTTAACTTCAAATCTATAAACTGAACAGCCCTATTTCTTGGACTATAACTTGGCTTTCTTTCCCCACTTTATAATCCTATTACTTTTCTGACTTTGTTAAAGTCAGCCTTCCTACAATATATCCTTTTAATTTTGTCCATCAGTGGTAGAGGAAAATATAAACAACCTATAAAGTGGGAAATACATTTAGCAGTGTCTTTTAAAGTGTTACTGTTTTTTTTTATTCTTAAAAATCTTTAATTGCAAAATGATTGTTCTGTGTCGTTTTCTCCAGGGGTGCATTTTGTATTCCATGTATAGTACGAGGTCTGTCTAGAAAAAGTCCAGCCTTGTTAATATAATGAGAATGGTTTACAAAACATGGATGTAACCTGGCAGCCAAAGACAGTAGTCTGGAATGCGCACATGTGAACAACAATGATAACTTCACTGTATGAGTCAGTGGGGGTGGTAGATGCTGTTGAGTGAGCACATGTACTGTGTGGCCTTCACATTCAAAATGACTGAGCGAGTAGAGCAATGAATCTGCATCAGATTTTGTGTTAAGCTTGAACATCCCTCCACGGAAACTACTCAGATGATTCAGAAGGCTGCAGCTATGGGCAACTAGTGATTGGCAGCTGCATTACCACAACACACCTGTTCATGCATCATGTCCCATGGAGTGTTTTTTAGTGAAACATCAAATCACCCAGGTGACTTGGCCTCTCTACAGCCAAGATTTGGTACCCCAAGACTTCTGGCTTTTCCCAAAACTAAAAGCACCTTGAAAGGGAAGAGATTTCAGACTGTTGAAGAGATCCAGGAAAATATGATGGGGCAGCTGATGGCTATTTGGAGAACTGTGTGAAGTTCCAAGGTGCCTACTTTGAAGGGGACTGAGGCATCATTGTCCTCTGTACAATGTTTCTTGTCTCTTGTATCTTCTTCAATAAATGCCTCTATTTTTCATATTACATAGCTGGATACCTTCTGGAAATACCTCATATACACACTGAGGTATTATTTGAGGCATCACTCAATGGTCAAGAGCAGTATCTTAAAAGTTTACCTTTCTTTTGCTTTCAAACTTTGCGCCAAAACATGTCAGTGGTACTAAAATTTCAAACTACATTAAAGGATGCCCAACTGAGTGCCAAAGGAGATGGTGGCCAATGACCTCTTTACCCAAAGAATTAGATTCACTTTAAAGAACTCAGCAAAGATTATACTGGGGGGGAAAAGTCATCAGAAAAAAATGCTTTCAGGAAAATGCTACAAAAATGATTGAGGTAAATGTCAGAACATTGTTTGTGTGGGACAGATATAATAAATTACAATGTTAGAAGAACATTAAATCACACTATGTCAACCCAGTCATTGAGCTGGGGCTTAACCTTATAATATATAAAATAGTCGCTTATTATAAGACATAATTTCCACATCCCAACTCATGTTTGTACCTCCAGAGTCTAGAAGAAAATAAATAAGGTGTGGAGTAACATACCATGAAAAAAATTCAATATGCAATATGCTAAACACAAGAAATTGCATATATTAAAAACAGATCTTAGAATCCTAGACCCAAATGGGCCTCAAGTCAGACAAGTATTCACTGAAAATGAAGTTTTAAATTACTCACTCAAAATCAATAGTTCAACTGTTAAGTCCACTGGATAAATCACCAGGTAAGCCCAGCTATTGTGCCCCTATTTGTTCCAAACAAGTTTGATCAAAGCTAGAGATGAGTATGTATATGGGTATAGATATGATTCTCAAAGCCTAAAAGATGAAGTTGAAAATGTGAGCAGAACCTAGATTGTGGGAGGCTTTAAATGTCACATTAAGGAAAGTAGACTTTTTCTTGTCAGCATCAGGAAGCAACTAAAGGGTTTTTATAGTCAAAGCTGTGAAAAATACAGTGCAGTTTTTCAGGAAGACGAATCAACAGCTTTGCAAAGGACAGACTAGGGATATGCTAGAGGCACGGAGACTATATATACAGTGGCAAAAATACGTATAATGTGGTGATGGTTAAAATGTAAAGGATGGCTATAACAGAACTGAAGAAATAAAAGACTTGGTAAAAGATGGCAGATTAAACTCACACATTTAGCTCTTTTCCTTCCTCAAAACTCTGATAAAATTATGGTAAAGGAATTTTGAAAGGGCATAAATACACAAAATGGGGGATGCAGGAGAGAAGACATTAGCAACACATTTTGGAAATCAGATAGTAGATGGCCAAATAGTAATTGAGTTAGTAGAACTGAGAAACCTGTATCCCAAGTAATCAGAAGGAAAAGCTGATAGGCAACTCAATTTATACCACAGAGCTCCTAAAAGAGCTAAGAAATTTGTAATGCCAGATACCTCTGTAATCAGGGGAAAGAAGTTCCTAAAACTGGGAGGCTTGGTTAACACTCAGCCTAGGACACTGATAAACCTACAGATTTCCTCACAACTCTGAAGAACAAAGTAATTCTCTTTCCCCACCCTGATAGAAGATTGGAAATCTAGTGTTTTAGAGAAGATCCATGAAGCTCAAAGGAAAACTTTAAAAAGAAAATATATGATTGACATCCTCAAAGGCATTACAAAATACATTGCAACCACAGGACAAGAGGCAATTTTAAGAACCATTGAGAAAATAAAAGAGCTCTTTGGAATTAAAAATATGAAAAGCAGCCCTGGCTGGTGTGGTTCAGTGGATTGAGCACTGGCTTGCAGACTAAGGGGTTGCTGGTTTGATTGCCAGTCAGGGTGCATTCCTGGGTTGCAGGCTGGGTCCCTGGTTGGGGGTGTGAGGGAGGCAGTTGACTGGTGTTTCTCTTGTGCATTGATGTTTCTCTCCCGCCCTTCCCCTATCTCTAAAAATAAATAAATAAAATATTTTAAAAAAATATGATGAGTGGAATTAAAACCTCAGTAAAAGGTTTGAGCCCTGGCTGGCGTAGCTCAGTGGATTGAGCTTGGGCCTGCGAACCACACGATCGCGGTTCAAATCCCAGTCAGGGCACATGCCTGGGTTGCAGGCCAGTTCCCAGCAGGGGATTCACTAGAGGCAACCATACATTGATATTTCTCTCCTTCTCTCCTTCCCTTCCTCTCTAAAGATAAATATTTTTTTAAAAAAGGCTTGAAAGATAAAGCTGATGAAATGTCTTAGAAAGCAGCATTTTTAAAAAGAAATGGAGAGTCCTGGCTGGTGTTGCTCAGTGGATTGAGGGCCGGCCTGAGAACCAAAGGGTCACTGGTTTGATTCCCAGATAAGGCACATATCTGGGTTGCAGGCCAGGTCCCTAGCAGGGGGAGTGCGAGAGGCAACTGATCAATGTATCTCGCATATTGATGTTTCTCCCCCTCTCTTTCTCCTTCCTTCCCCTCCCTCTAGAAATAAATTTTTTAAAAAATGAAAAACAGGCAAAAAAAATGGAAAATTTGACCAACCAACAGTCACATAAAAAATAGAACTTACCTGAATAGACAGAGTTCTTTCTTAATGTCTTTTAGGCATATTAAATAAACTGCTCAAGGTCAGTCAACTAATAAGAGGCAGAGCTGGGATTCTAACCCAGTGTTAAGTTTTTACATTCTCCTATAATATAATAAAGCCTCTATGGTGAGAACGCAGCCTACCAATTACATCTACCTTCTCCTCCTCTGAATATTCTTTCAAAAACCACATAGAAGGATGTGGTTAACAGACACTTTATGATGCACCAGGTCAGGCTTTGAAGTCTCTGGTTTAGGGAATCTCTGGTTTAGTTCTTTGGTTGTAAGTTCTCCCATAGTCCATTCTATTTTAGAATTCTAATGCTGCCTTTGTATTTGCCATCTCTCTTCAATTTCTTATTTAGAGACATTGTTTTTGATGCTTCTCCACCCCTCACCAGAAATGATTTTGGTCCTTTCTAAACCAACTTCAGTCATTTGTTATTTCATTTTACTAGTTCTACTTCACCTTCCCACCTCATGTTTATGTCTCTTCTGTCTACTAAAACCTATGTCAGTAGGTTTTTCTGTTCCGTTTTTTAAAGGCTTGTACTTTGCTCCTACTGTCAATATAGTTTTGAATCATTTCAAAAAACAATACAACAAAATTTCCACCATATGTATCATCAGTTTCTGGCATCTTTTAATTAATTGATTTATTTTAAATTACATTATTGTTGTTCAATTACAGTTGTCTGCATTTTCCCCCACCACTCCCACCCACCCCAGCCAAACCAACCTCCCTCCCTTGCTTCCACCCTCTCCCTTGGTTTTGTCTATACATCCTTTATAGTAGTTCCTGAAAACCCTTCAAGGGAGTCTGGTTCTCATAATTTAACCATACTTCTTCAAATGGTTTTTAATACCTTTCTGCCCTAGTGAATTTCTTAGTCACAATATTCCTGTACCAAATTTCCTAACTTTAGAAAGATTCATTTCAGCTGTTATCACTCCATGGCCAAAGAAATTACACCTCACTTGACAAATCATAACCTCCTTTCTTATACATAAGCTCAATTAACTTATCTCAACAATTTCCCCTTTGAAGTATATTCTAGAATATTAACATATGTTTGACAATCTGTAACTATTCTTCAATTTCTTGTTTTTATAGTCTAAATATTTCTTCCTTTGTTGATATCTAATTATTTCTAGACCTCGTCATAGAATCTTAAACAGCAGAACTAAAAGGAAACTTAAGAGGTCATGTGGGTTTATCTCAGACTTGAAACATTCTTTCACACATTCATCAAACATTCATTGAACACCTATATACTAGGATCTGGTGTTCAAAGGTAAATAAAACAAAAACATTTGTTCTAAAAACACTCAGTCTAGCCCTGGCTGATGTGGCTCAGTGGACTGAGCGCCAACCTGCGAACCAAATGATCACTGGTTTTATTTCCAGTCAAGGCACATATTTGGGTTACAGGCCTGGTCCCCAGTGTGGGGCAAGCAAGAAGCAACCACACATCGCTGTTTCTCTCCCTCTTTCTCCCTGCCTTCTCCTCTCTCTAGAAATAAATAAATAAATAAATAATGAATGAATGAATGAATAAGCTCAGTCTAGTGGGGGACAGAAATAAGCAAATAAGTTACAATATAACATGAGAAATGTTATAGCAGATGATAAACACAGAGCAGTAGAAACATAGAGAAAACAGTCGCTAAAAATACTTCATAGCTCACAAAATAAGTTCACAATCCAATAGTTCATTCAATTCTCCAAAAAGTTTTTTTATATATTTTATTGATTATACCATTACAATTGTTCTATTCCCCCCCTTCATTCCCCTGCACCCGAACACTCCCTCCCCCACCATTCTCCCCCCCTTAGTTTATAACCAGGTGTCTCAAGTTCTTTAGATTCTATATTTCCCCCACTATTCTCGCCCTCCCCCCATTTTCTACCTACCTTCTATGCTATTTTCTGTGCCTTCTCCCCCCTTCTCCTCCTCCCACCCCCCTGTTGCTAACCCTCCATGTGTTCTTCATTTCTATGGTTCCACTCCTGATCTAGCTGTCTTCTTGGTTTGCTTTTGTTTTAGGTGTGGTTGCTAATAACTGTGTGTTTGCTGTCCTTTCACTGTTAATATTTTTCATCTTCTTTTTCTTATATAAGTCCCTTTAGCATTTCATATAATAAGGGCTTGGTGCTGATGAACTCCTTGAACTTGATCTTATCTTAGAAGAACTTTATCTGTCCTTCCATTCTAAATGAAAGTTTTGCTGGATAAAGCAATCTTGGCTGTAGGTCTTGGATTTCATGACTTGGAATACTTCTTTCCAGCCCCTTCTTGCCTGCAAGGTCTCTTTTGAGAAATCAGCTGACAGTCTGATGGGTACTCCTTTGTAAGTGACTGTCCCCTTATCCCTTGCTGCTTCTAGGATTCTCTCCTTCATTTTGGTCTTGGCTAATGTAATTATGATGTGCCTTGGTATGTTCCTTTTTGGGTCCAACTTCTTTGGCACTCTCTGAGCTTCCTGGATTTCCTGGAAGTCTATTTCCTTTGCCAGACTGGGGGAGTTCTCCTTTATTATTTGTTCAAAGAAGTTTTCCACTCGTGGCTGTTTCTTCCCCCCTTCTGGTACCCCTATAATCCGGATGTTGGAACGTTTAAAGATGTCCTGGAGATTCCTAAGCCTCTCCTCATTTTTTTGAATTCTCATTTCTTCATTCCTTTCTGGTGGGATGTTTTGTTCTTCCTTCTGGTCCATTCCATTGATTTGAGTCCCAGTTTCCTTTCCATCGCTATTAGTTTCCTGGACATCTCCCTTCATTTCAATTAGTGTAGCCTTCATATGTTCCTCTAATTTGTGACTATAATCAACCAGTTCTGTGAGCAATCTGATAAATAGTGTCTTGAATTGTGCTTCTGAGAGGCTGGCAATCTGTTGGTCGCTTAGAGTTACTGGCTCTGGGACTTTGAGTTCTTGTTGCGCCATCTTTTGGGCTGTTTGTGCCTGTTCTGTAGCCGGATCGGAGACCTAAAGTGTTCACTAGAGCTGGGCAACTAAGTCGCTGGGTTGTGACGTTGTATGTGGGGGTGGGGTCAAAGAGGAACAATTGTGTCCTGTCTGCCACCTGCCGCTGCAGCCACCACCATCACCAGGCCCACGTGTTTCGTTCCACTGCATGCGAGTGTGCCACCACCACCAGCCCTCCACCACTGGGTTCGCCCCCTGGGGCCTGCGTGGTCCGTCTCACTGTGCACGAATGTGCAACCACAGTCACTCTGCCCCACACCCAGACTGGTCCCAGCTGCCTGTGCTCCTAGGTCGGGGGATCTGTCCTGCCGGACCCAGCTCCGCTGCTGGCTCCACCTCTCATACCGTCCCATTGAACAGTTCGTAGTTGTCGGACTTCCGTATAATTCAGTTTTCTGGTCTTTGGGTGTGTCCTTGTTCTCCAAACCTTTGCTGTATTCAAACTTGGCTGTGGGAGAAGGCACAGTGTTTCCACCTATGCCTCCATCTTGGTGGAAGTCTCCAAAAAGTTTTGTGACACAGATATTACAGGAAAGGAAATGAACAATCAGAAAGGTTATAGGATTTACTCAACTCAACATCAATTATCTATTACTGAGTGCTAGAATTCAAACTTTTTCTTCTAGTATTAAAGTTTAGGTACATGCCCATTAAACTATACTGACTCTTTTCTTAGAGGCTGCATCATTTAATGATTTTACTTTCTTTAATTTCTTTTAGGGACCATTTCTTCATTTAAGTTTAAATTCATCTTTACACTGCCCATTTATCTACTGCAAGGCACTGAAAGTCTTTTAAACTACCACATTCTAAGAAATAAGAATCCCAGTACCTTATGATTCTCTCTCCCATCTACCTCGGAGTGCCCTTAAACCACCTGAAGGAAATATGTCTTTTGTATCATGCCTGGTTTATTACTTTAGGATTGTATTCAGTTCTATTAATATAACTAGGAAACTGAATCTGTTTAGCATTTTTAATTACTCACATGATTCAATCATACAGTAGACATTCACTGAGCACTTATTCCATATAAGGTACTTATACTCCATGTAGGCACTAGGTAACACACTGTGAAAGATACACAGAAAGATACAGTACTCATCCATAGGAGTTTTAGAATGTAGAATGACAGAGAAAACATATCACAAATAACTGTGATCTAAGAAAGACAGTAAGAAGTGTCATAATAATAGTAATAGACACTGTGCAATTTCAGAACATGGAAGTGGTGGAATTTCAGCTGGGACTTAAAGAATGAATAGAGCCCTGGCTAGTGTGGCTCAGTGGATTAAATACCACCCTATGATCCAAGGGGTCACCAGTTCAATTCCCAGTTGGGACACATGCATGTGTTATAGGCCAGGTTCCCACGAGGGAGTGTGTGAGAGGCACCTACACATTGATATTTCTCCCCTTCTCTTTCCTTCTCTTCCTCTCTGTCTAAGAAAATAAATAAATGAAATATTTTTTTAAGAATGAATAGAGGAGGAGGGTTAAGATGGCGACAGAGTAGCACCGAGGGAACCCAGCTCTCATGCATCTGGTGGAAAATCTGGGCAGATCTACCGAAGAACAGCATAATCAACCAACAGTTTCCCAACATTTATGAAAATAGGAGATCAGAGAGTGTGACAGAGGAACCAAACAGCGGCAGGTCAGCAAGGAATCCAGAAGGCGAGTGAAGACAAAAGCAGCTGTGGCGCCGCGGGAGGCCGCGGGCTGCGCCCGGCCCTGGCATGCCCAGGGCAGGCGAACTCTGGTGGAGCGTGAGTACCGACAAGAATTGGCGCACAATGGGGGCTGGCACCATCAGGGGGAAACAGGAGCCCTGTCTGAATCCAGGGCCGTGGCACCGGTGACGGAGTGAACGCTGGAGAACCGGCATCTGGTGGACCAGCAACACACTCCACGGGAGAGAACTGACTCTCCCCTCCCCATCTAGGCAGGCAGATTAGTACCAGGCAGAGACCCGTTGGCTTAAGTTAACGTAAAGGGTGGCAACTGCGGACATTGCGGTCGCCAGGTTGCCAGCCCGCCAGCCTGAGGGATTTAAGGAGGACACTGTCATTGCTGCTCTTTTGGGATTGGGCTGGGCTGAGAGACAGGCTTTGTGGAGAAGTCTCTATTGGGAATACCTGGGTCCGGCACGGGAGGAAGAAGGACGGTGCCGGATACCGCGGGACACAGGCAGCTGCTCTGGGCTGTGCATGACCACAGACCAATCAGCAGCCTGCTAGCGGGCGCCTGCAAACCTGCCCTCAGAGACATGGCAACCAGAAAAACCGGTTTGGATAGTTTGAAACCAACAAAGGAAGGGTGCTTCCTTTTCTTTTTTTCTTTTTTCTTCCTTTTCTAGTGTGTGTATGTGTGTGTGTTTTCCCTCCCCCCTTTTTTTCTTTCCTTTTTTTATTTTTTATTTTATTATTATTTTTTATTTTTTTTTATTTTTTTCTTTTTCTCTCTCAACCTCTTTTGTAATTAATCTTATATATTGTAAACTGTATTGTTGCTCTATCTTTCAATACTCTGTCTCTCATTTCTTTTCCTTTTTGTCCGGTTTTAGTCCTTCTGTTCTTCCCAAATTTTCTGCTTATTCCCCTTTTCTCCTGACTTTTGCGTGTGTGTGTGTGTGTGTATGTGTGTGTGTGTGTCAGATTGTTTGTTTGTGCATTGCTTAGTTTTCTTTTGAGGTGTATTATTATTATTTTTGCATTATTCTTACTCCTTTTTTCATTTCAAGATTATCTTTGTATCCCACCTCTTTCTGTACAGGTTTTTCACTCCTCGCTGGGTATACTGTACTACCTGACAGGTTCCCACTGCTCCTTCCTCCACAGTGTTTTGCTGATTTTCTATACTTCACGTGCTTTCCTTTGCTATACTACCCAAGCTCTATAACCCCCATTTAGACAGATCACATAGAAT